>NC_061862.1:121163800-121223286 GCF_907164915.1 Impatiens glandulifera | reverse complement strand
TTCACTTTTATGAGTTCTTTGACTCATAGAAAACTTGCACATCTTTCTCAAACCTTAAAGGCTGTTCCACTAATGGCCTTTTCGGTTGGGTTCACCCGTTTTGTTATTTCAAGTGATCCGGGTTCGGCTAAGGACATTCTCAGCAGTTCTGCCTTCGCTGATCGACCCATTAAGGAATCCGCTTACGAGCTCCTGTTTAATCGGGCAATGGGATTTGCTCCTTTTGGAGAATACTGGAGGGAGCTAAGAAGGATTTCAGCCACTTACATGTTTAGCCCCAAGAAAATAGCTTGTGCCGAAGGATTCCGTAAGGAGATCTGTAATCAGATGATCACACAAGTAAGAATACTACATTTCTTTAAATGATATGAGTATAAAAGACAATTAATTAGTTATAAACGAGTCTTTCTTTACACAGGTAAAAACACAAATGGAGCTAAAAGGGGATGTTGAGATCAAGCAAGTTCTTCACTTTGGTTCATTGAATAACATGATGATGACCGTTTTTGGAAAGTATTATGATTTTGGTGAAAATGGGGACGGTTTGGAAGTAGAGGGATTTGTAAGTGAAGGATACAAGTTACTAGGGACATTCAATTGGAGCGATCATTTCCCAATTCTGGGGTGGCTTGATGTTCAAGGTGTGAGAAGGAGAAGTCAGAAACTAGTTTCTAGAGTGGATGGGTTCGTTAGAAAGATCATAGACGATCACAGCAAGGTTACTGATCATGACAATAATCATGGATACTTTGTTGATGTTCTTCTTGATCTTGAGAGAGAGAACAAGATCACTCGATCTGATATGGTCGCTGTTCTATGGGTAATGTTCTTTCTTAATTAGAAATCCTCTTTCTTGAGTTCACTACCCAATCTTATTATCTACAAGAAATGAAATAGTTAAGAGATTTTCGTAAATGAATGTGCATGTTAAACATTTTGGTGAATGTTAAATTTTATTAAACAAAAACTAATTTTATAATTTCATGCGTTATTTTTGTGATGTTCAATATTAGTTGGCCCTTGAGCTTCGTGTGACTACCTTCTCTCTCATTTTTTCATGAAGTCGTAAAAAATTATTAATTTCTTGAAAATATTTATATTCTTATTTTTTTAAGATTTATATATATATATATATATATATATATATATATATATATATATATATATATATATTTGCTTTTATATATATGTTTTTGATTTCTATAACAATTGATGATGAAACACTTATATAAATACTCTTTATCAATGAATACAGGAAATGATCTTTAGAGGAACAGACACCGTTGCAATTCTATTAGAATGGATTCTAGCCAGACTAGTTCTTCATCCAGACATTCAAGCCAAAGCTCTCGCCGAAATTGAATCATCTATTGGCTCTTCGAGGGAAGTAATGGAATCTGATATCCCAAACCTGCCATATCTCCAAGCTATCGTAAAGGAGACTCTAAGAATGCACCCTCCAGGCCCCCTCCTTTCATGGGCTCGACTTGCAATCCACGACACACATGTTGGGAAGTACTTTGTCCCTGCAGGGACTACGGCCATGGTGAATATGTGGGCCATAGCACACGACAAGGGTATTTGGTCGGACCCAGAGGAGTTCAGGCCAGAGAGATTCATTGAACAGGAAGTCTCTGTTATGGGGTCTGACATGAGGCTTGCTCCTTTTGGTTCAGGAAGGAGGGTCTGTCCTGGAAAAACTATGGGTTTGGCTACAGTTCATATTTGGTTGGCTGTGCTTCTTCAGAACTTTGAGTGGGCCTCTAAGGATGATGTGGATTTGACTGAGGTTCTCAAAATGTCAATGGAAATGAAGAATCCTTTGGTGTGTAAAGTTGTTGCTAGGGTTTTTTGAGCATGCTAACTAGCTCCTTCTAATGAGGCCTCCTAAACTACTATGTTATGTTGTTGTGTTTGTTTGATTCATGTTTTCTAAGCTCATGTTTTCTATGTTTTCAAGTTTGTGTGTCTTGTTTTAGAATGTTGTCTAAGTTAGTATTTACTGTGTTTTTCATGTTGTGTTTATATTGGGATGTATGCACAATAAAACTTGTAATGGACCCTTTAAGTAATATTATGTAATTGTGTTTGTGTGTGCAATGTTCTCTTTTTTTTTTTTAAATATAATTATGTTATTTTGTGTGTGCAATGTTTTAGTTTGTTTGCTTTTCTTAAATATGTTATATATGTATTATTTTACTAGAACAGTAATAATTTTTTTTATTAAAATAATGAATGAATTAATTAAATGTTAATTTTATTATTGAATCAAATGTTGTTACTATAAAAAAAATGTAATTACACTCTCTAATATCATATGCATTCTTTAGTCATTTAAATTCATTTATACTAATGAAGTGAAATTACAACAAATAGAAGTTACTTTTAAAAATGTTGAAACAACTAGGGGACAATTTGTTACATCACTAAATATAGGGAAATTTAAGGATATGACCCTCAAAAAGGAGTAATTGCGGAAAGTGCAGAACTTAAAAAAAAAGCGTTGGTGACCCATTTTACTGTTTTTGGACGATTTTGTCCATGTCAGAGGTTGCGTGACGCAACCAAAATTGCGAGATTTTTTTTTTCGTCTCGCAACTGGGGATTGCGTGACGCAACTAGGTTTGGGTGACGCGATTAAGTGACGCAACTGGGCCATTTTTTTTCAAAAAAAAAATCATAATTAAAATTTTTTGAAAAATTAAAAATTGCGTCACGCAACCTAAGGTTGCGTGACGCAATAGGGGCATTTCGTCAGGAAAAAAAAAAGGGTCACCAGCGCTATTTAATTTATGCGTGCGCTGGCACTGTTCGCTATTATGCATATCAGTGGGGTCATTTCCTCACATCTCCCCTAAATAAAAGGATAGTGAGTCGATAAAAGTCAATAGTAATGGTATTTAATGAACTAGCATGTAGTATGTACATTTGTCAGAGTAAGGATATAAAAATTTAAGAATAAAATTACGGTTAAAAATGTGACATTATAATTTAATTCAATATTTTTTTTTATCTAATTATTAAAAAATATGAAAAATTTACATTTATCCATTTATTTTATTTAAAACTATTTTTTTTTTAAATCTACTTAAAATCATATAAATTAAAAACATTTATTACATAGAAATAAAAATAATTTTGATCAAACAAATCTTTAAACATTAGATTTTAAATCAAATTACCAATCAAATATAAATTTTTACTTTGAGTCTAATATTACTTATTTTTATATACTCATTTAAAAAAACAAGAATATTAAAAAATCATCTAACTAATTCATTTAAGTTTTTTTTTTATATTTTTATATCTATAATAATTTTAATTATTTAATAACCAAATTCGAGGGTGCATTCACATTGATTATACCTTTAGGCATAAACTCTTAGATTTTTTATCATCAATGTTTGTGTTACTGAAGCTGACATTTCCTCCATGGACAAACACTTAGGTTTTCTCATCAATATTTACTCAGGCCAACATTCTCACTTTCGTTTCAACTATCAATATTCGCGGACATATATAATAATTATTTCTTCTAGAGGGATTCGAACCCTAATATTCAGTATGAAATGTTATTACTTTAACTGATATAATACTTATGATGATTTATAATTTTGTGTATGTATATATATTTTGTAAGTTAAATTTTAAATAACTATATAAATTAGGTAAAATTTTCATACACATAATAAAAAAATATAATAAAAATAATTATATCTCTTACACTAACAATAATTTACATTTTCAAAAGTATTAATCAAATAAATTATATATTTTGAGAAGCATTAACAATAATTCACTTTATTTAATTAATATATTTTCAACATTTATTTTTATTAACATTTCTAAATAAAAACGCTAATAAAAATAAATATTAAAAGTATATTAATTTAAAAAAAAAGTAATTATTGTTAGTGTCTCTCAAAATCTCAAAATTTCTATATTGTTTGGTTAATACCTCTAAAAATATAAAAATTTTATTATTTAGAAATTATGAATAAAAAAAAAATATAATATATATTAATTTTTAAAAAATTACATGTCAATCAGACATGTCAATCACACATGTCATTATTTAACGAAAAACTTAACGGATTTGGATGTTTTTGTCCACCAGTGACATAGATGAACATTAAACTCAACTACAGTGGTATGAACAAACAAAAATTAGTTTAGTTATATACGCGAATATTCCGTTATAGTTCGATGATAAAATTGACATTATTCCCAATTTGGAGAAGATTAGGATAAGTGCAAGGATCAAATATTCCTTCGACCTTGCTTGATATTTGAAAGAGGCGTCCGAAAAATATTGAATATATATATATATATATATATATATATATATATATATATATTAAGAGGGTTAATATTTTATTTTATTATTATTTTCACTAAATTTCTCTAACAATTATTATTTAATGTAATAATAATAAAATTAATTAAATATTTATCAAAAATACAGAAATCAATTATTATATAATATTCTTAACAGATTATAAATTTTTATGCCTTAATTTTTATATGCATAAATATTTAAATTTATAATATTTAAATTTTTGAGGACCAAAAAAACTTATTAATTAGATTTTTAGGCATATTATTAAGTTAATTGAAAAATTAAGATCCAAATAAATAATCTTAAAATGATGTATGTAAAAAATTTTAGATCATACATAATTTTTTTATTGAGGAGAATTAACATGACACCACATAGCCATGGTCTTCCACTTTCATTCAAAGTGCTTCTAATGGAATCGGACTCTTAAACTCTTAGTCTCTTAAGTCGTGTTTTATCACTCACTACCCTTGGTGGGGTTTAGACCACACCTACTTCTAACAATAATATGAACAAAACCTTCAACAAGTTTCATAAGAAAATGGCTTAAGTATAAATTTATCTAGATAGGAAAAATATTGGCATCCATACCAATTCAATAATGTAAGGAACTTGAAAGGACAAAGACATAAAAATATATTCATCACTAAGATCTTGTCAATTTAAAACATTTGAAAATCTTTCAAATTAATAAAAGAAATTTAATCCATCGTCAATAATTTATTCATTTAATGGAGATAGTTGTTGCATAAACTATTAATTTCAATAACCTGAACTATTAATTATTGATAAACTGTTTTATACACAAGTTATATATAATAATGTTTCAAATTATATAGTAAGAGACCAAAACATAGTTTAACTCATGCACTAAATAATAATTAATGGAACTCAATCAACAAATAAAATAGAAGTACCACAATAGCAAACCATCAGATTTAAGGTAATAATTAGATTACTTACTGATCAACTATATATTATGACAATTCTCATCAAATCTTCTTGACTTATCCCTCAAAAACACAAACCAATTATAATACCAAAATTATTTATTCATAAAAAAAAATGGGACAACGGATTAAGTATGTAGCCCGCAAACACACTTAATCATTTAACCAGACGCAGAACTTGCCGCCCGACGGGCTCGAACCCAGGAACTTAGGGTTGGTATCCACCTCTTTTTGCCGCTGGGCTAGAAGAGAGGATTAAAATGGGACAACGGATTAAGTATGTAGTCCGCAAACACACTTAATTATTTAACCAGGCGCAGAACTTGCCGCCCGACGGACTCGAACCCAAGAACTTAGGTTGGTATCCACCTCTTTTTGCAGTAATGTAGCTAAATCATATCTATCTAATTTTGAAACTTTATCAATGATCAAAGCATGTAAATCATATATATGCTTGTCTTATTCAAGTTTCTTTAAATTTTCAAAATTTTCCGAAAACAAAATAAGAATTACACTAATCAAATTATGTAAAAAAACCATTCAAACTAATTTACTGTTTGAACCTATGATTAAGATTGTTGGCTTAGTTTACAAGTATTTGAACAATTTTAGTTATGGTTAACACTACTCCAATTCAGTGTATGTAGGTTCTAATGTCACTATGTAAAATGTGTAGGTAAGATTTTAAATCTAAAATTTCTTTAATAATTTTAGAAATTTTTGATAAATTTTAAATTGAGAAGCTAAAGCGTGATTGGATCGGATACTAACTTCCGACCATTCTTTGTCCGTCCATATAATTGTCGATTAAAGATAACATTTTTCTTTTGAATATAACCTTTAATTAAAAGACCAAACCCGGCCTCAAATGTTGAATATCAATAAGGGAACCTATACATGTTTTACTTTTTAATTCTTTCTAACATTTTTAAAAATAATATATAGATGTATACTACTTTAAATAAAATCAACAAATATAACTGAATTTAGTTGGTTAGTGTAACCCCAAAAAGTCTTTTGTAAGCTCCGAAAATCTTTGGTATGTTTGGAGTGGCTCGAGGTTTGATACTTTCAATATTGGTTTGCGTGTCAGAAATCTTTTTAAAATAAAACAATATTTTAAATTTTTTAAAATAATTCCTCACCCTTTTAAATTACTTATAAAATAATTAATTTGGGATTCAAATTTAAATAATTCGAGGATTTAAAATAATCAAATCACTATTTAATTTTCCTGAAAATCCGTAATTTAAATTAAATAAAAATAATTAATTTAAAAATATTATTTATTTGAAAACATAATCGTCAATTGATTTATGAAAATTAATAAAAATGTGTACGTGTATAAATGTATTTTACACAAGAGTTTCGTTTTTGGTTTAATGTTTGGTGATACTCGGGAAAGGTCTTTCGCATTATATTTTTTGTACCCATTTCAAAAATGGTCTCTACTTATAAATTTGGCTTTTGAAAATCGGTTGTATAATATTTTATTTTAACCGATTATTCTTTTGGTCCTAGGCATGCTTATGTTTTAATGTTATTTACAAAAATATAACAACAATAATTTAAATGTTGATACATGTTGTTGATGATGGCTAGGGAGGAAAATACTTGAAGAACGTTAGTTTAGAAGGCATTAGGGTTTAAAAATAAATCATAAACAAGTCTATGTCAAAATATATTTTTTTGTGGAAATATCCCAAAAATATTTTGAAATCATTTTCTAATGTTTTGAAATTTTTAGAAAATGATTTAGAGTTTCAAAATTACTAAATTAATTTTGGATTTTGAAAATGGGAACCATACCGGCCTTAGGACTAGTGTCTTAGGTGTTTGGTTCGTTTTTATCGGTCGTGGTGCTAATGGCTCTTGCTCCTTGGCTGGAATTCTGGTCAGGTTCGAGAATTCTTAGTCGGACTTCTCGGTCTTATGTAGAAGTCATCGGTCATGGGTTCAGGAGTTCTTGGTCGGGTGCGAGAATCCTCAGTCCTAGGTCTGACTTCTCAGTCGTATGTACAAATCTTCGGTCGGACCAATCGGTCCTAGATGAAAAATATCGGTGGACCTCTCAGTCATAAATGAAGAACATCGGTCGGACCTTCCGGTCCTCAAGAACATCAAAATTGTAAGTTTTTCAATTTTGATGAAGGTTTGGATTCTTCAATCCAAGGGTTTGGTAGCTTCACAAAGCTCCCAAGAACATTTAAAACATAATCCCAAGGTATCAATCAACCTATGTGATGATCAATTCATTCAAAATAGTTTATGGCCAAAATTCGGGTTTTGGGTTTTTAAGTTGTTTTGAAATGTAATGAGCTTCGCAATAGCTTCTTATACTTGATCTACTTTATTATTACCAAAACATGAACATTGACGGTTCATTTGGACCAATTCAAGAACTCAAAATTTTCAATTATTTTAAAAAAAAATTGATCAAACATTATCCAAATGGGAAATGATAGAGAGCGGGAAAAAATTGACAGGAATATGTAGGGAAATGATGTGTCATCCTTCCATTGAATTGAAAATTTTAAAATTCTCTCTCATATTACATTTTTACTTCAATGGAAGGAGGACACATCATTTCCCTACATATTCCTATCAATTCTTTCCCGCTCTCTATCATTTCCCTTATCCAAATAGTTTTCTAATATCGTTAGAAACATGTTAGGAAGCTTTTTAAGATGATGTTCTTGAGGATTACATGATTCATGCCTAGGATAATAGGAGAAGTGATCACTATGGTAGGGTGATCATTCTACATTTTGAATAATCAAAAAAAGTGGATTACCGAATGAGTTCCATCATTAAAAAATCAAAGATGGGATTCGATCTTATCCCTCCAGTGACCGCGACGAAGAAGATGATCGGGGAATGAAACGACATCGTTATAAGCGAGAACGCAGAGGTTGAGCGATCCGTTGACGTTCTGTCAGCTTGCCATTGTGTTTTGGTCGTTCTGTCGCGTTTAAATTGACAAAGCTAACGCGCGAGTGGGTTGCCTTCTTCGCGGATGTATGTTTCCTCCGTTACAACGGGCGACACGTGCGGCCTATGAGCGTTGGATGATGGTTCTAGTCCTTGCTATAGTCAATCTTCATAGTTTCGGCCACATGATTACATATTTAATTATATTTTAAAACATTAAAGATTTGTTTAAATTGATTTTTTTCACAATTTTGGCTTTAATTTTAATCTTTTAAAATACACACAATATTAAAATAAATGTGACAATTAGTTTGCCAATTTATTTTATTTTATTTTATTGTATATTTTTTTATTAATAAATATTTTTGTGATGAAATGGGTACTACATTTCATCATAAATTATTTATTTTAATCCCCTAATTATTCTAAAATTATTTTGAGATAAAATGAGTACAATATTTATCCCTAATAATTTTATTTATGTTATTTGGCCATTATCCTTAATTAATTAGATTTTATTTATCATAATAATTAATCTAATTAATAGTTTAATTAGGTTTTAACCTTGGGGTTAATTATAAACCTGGCTTTTTGTGAATCAATGTATAAGGCTTTATTTTAACTGATTATTCTTTCGGTCCTACACATGCATATGTTTTAACATTGTTTAAAGAATTGTAACAACAATTATTTAAATGCTTGTACTTGTTGTTGATGATGACTAAGGAGGAAAATACTTGAAGACCATCAATTTAAAATGTATTAGTGTTTAAAATAAATCATAAACGAGCATTTGTCAAAATATTATTTTGTGTAAATATCCCAAAATATTTTGATATCATTTTCTAATTTTTTGGAATTTTTGGAAAAATGGTTTGGGATTCCAAAATTGCAAAAATAAGTTCGAATTTTGAAAATGGGAAGCAAACAGACCTTAGGATTGGTGTCAAAGGTCCTAGGTTCGTTTTTATTGGTCGGGGTTCAAGGCCCTTGGTCGGACCTATCAGAGAGCTAAGGACTGTTGGTCCTTGGCTGGAATTCTCGATCTGGTGATAGAATTTTTGATCGGATGCCTCGGTTTGGGGTGGAAGTCGTCGGTCCTAGGTTCACAAATTCTCGATCGGGTAAGATACTCATCGATCCCAGGTCTGACTTCTGGATTATATGTAAAAATCTTTGGTTGAACCTCTCAGTCCTAAATGAAAAACATTGGTCCGACCTCTCGGTCCAAAGAATATCAAAATTGCAGGTTTTGTAAATTTTGATTGAGGTTTGAATTCTTCGATCCAAAGGGCTAGGTAGTTTCACAAAGCTCCTAAAAATATTTAGAATACCATCTGAATGTATCAATTGACTTGGGTGATGATCACTTCATTCAAAACAATTAATGGCCAAAAATCAGGTTTTTGGTTTTAAAGTTCTTTGAAGTGTAAAGAGCTTGTCAATAGCTTCCTTATACTTCATTTACTTTTTTTTTGGAAAATGGTTTATTTCCATTTCATTAAAAAACAAAAAAAATGGAAAAAAACCACGTGGTGTCTTTGTATCAAGCTATACATACTTTCATATACTTGACTTGTACAAAAACATGAACACTAGGGGTTCATTTGTAACAATTCAAAAACTCAAAATTTTCAATTATTTTTAAAAACTTGATTTTGATCGAACATGATCGGGATGGATAAAAAATGATCCAAATAATTGCCCAACATCATTAGAAACATGTTAGAAAGCTTTTTAAACAAATTTTCTTATAGATTAACCGAATAACGAAAACTCTTTTTTCAATTTTCTTATAGGTTTTTTTTGTTGTAGATCGATTGTTCAATCTTGGCTTTCGTAGAAAACTCATAAATGATCATAAGATCGAATAATAAAAAATCCAACAACTAGATATCCTTCAAGTTTATGAAAACAGAAATATAAAAATTTCAAATTCAAACTAGAAGTATGAATTAAAGGGTGATTGGAAGCATAACAAAGATTAGATAACACTCCTTAGACCTTAAAAAAGATTTGCAGATGCTCAGTTTCAAGCCTTAAGGCCTTATGCAAAGATTTCGAAAAATCCGAAAACTTGAAGCTTTAATAGCGGATTTTCTATAATTCTTGATTGGAAGTTGGAGAGTTGATTATCAAGGGAGGCTATTTATAGACTGCTGAAGTGAATTGATACATCCAAGTGGCTTGATTCAGAAAAAAAATCATTAATGGAATTTTGGTTCTATTTGGCTCAACTTGTCGAAATAGACCTGATTCATGCCTATAGATATATGAGAAACGATCACCGAAGTAGGGTGATCATTTCACCTTTTGAATTATCCGAAAAGGTTGACTGTAGGCGAAGTTCTATCTTTAAGAAATCAAAGATGAGACTATTCTTATCCTCCAGTAATCGCGAGAAAGAAGACAATTATGGGAAGAAACAATACCGTTTTGGGTGTAAACGCGGATGCAGAGCGGTCTGTTAGCGTTTCGTCCATCTCCAGGCTTTCTATTGCGTTTTAGCTAACGGGCGTTAGATGATACGCTGCTATGCGGGCACGCGTTCCTTCGGATGCAGCGGGCAAAGCGATGTGACCTTTGTCATTAGATGACAATCCAACAGTTATCCGATAATCGTGGTTTCAGCTTTAACCATTCTTCCAAATTTCGGTTACATCTTATTGCAAATTTATTTTTTATTTAAAACCTTAAGGATTTGTTTGAAATTATTTTATTTTTCGTTTACCCTTTTACTTTAACTTAGTATTTTCTATATACAAAATATTTAAAATAAATATGAAAAATATTTTTCCAATTTATTTTAAATTTTTTTCTTCATATTTTTGGGTTAAATAAATAAGTTTTGAATAAATTATTTATTTTAATTTCTTGATTTTTCTAAAATTATTTTTAAATAACATGAGTACAACATTTATTTCAAATTATTTTATTTATTTCATTTGGTCATTATTCTTAATTAATTAAATTATAATTATCACAATAATTAATTAATTAAATATTTAATTAGGTTTTGCATTGGATTAATTAATTTTATTTTATGCCAACGCATATTAAGCGTGACTAAAAATTAAAAGAATTTCTTTTTGTGAACGTTTATATATATATATATATATATATATATATATATATATAATCTTATAATTTAACTATTCTAAATTTTTAATATTTTTTTTGTTTTATTTTCAAAGTTTATAAATTTTTATTTCACTATTTTAATTTTTTTTAAATTAAATTTTACTTAAAATTTTAATAACATTAAAGTTTAATTATTATGTTTTATACCTTATAATTTCAATTTTTTTATTAGCATCTGTATTTTATTTAATTAAATTATCAGTAAAAAATAATGTAAACTAAATTTTTTTTAATTAAAACAATAAAAATTTAACTCATATATATTTTAAAATTAGGAATTAGTTTTTTCTTTTGTATTTGTAAAAAAACATTAAACCCAATTATTTTGGTTCTAAGTATGACCAATTCATTTTCTAACTTATTTGGTCAGACTACATCGGTCTCGTCTCCCACTCTCTAGTCCATCGGTCTCGTCTCTATTGATAGGATCGGCTTAATCAATAGAGACGGGGTCTGGCGATTGATGAAGGCTTAGGAAAAACGGTTTGAAAGAAATCTTGTTAGGGATTTAATTCACTTTCTATTCTACGCAAACCCTTGTAAACACTTGAAACGGAATCAAGTGCGGAAATGTTTACTTAGGTTTGAAACTTAGGAACACGAATGAGAAGATGACAGAAAGTAACAACACAGTAGTTTGTTTATGGATGTTTTGAGCAAACTCTCCTATGTCACACCCCTTCTTTTAACCACCGGAAGGATTCACTACAATATGCTTTGAATTAAATACAGTTTGCACAAATAGCTTACTGTTGAACAGAACAGACTCTATCCAACTTACAATATGATGAAGAATATCACTCAGCTAAAACGATGCTTTGATTCTAATTCTCTCTTGATTAACACATAGTAAAGCAAGAAAGCAGCTAACAACTTGAATATTCAAAGGCTTGATTTCTCAATAATTCAGAGATTCTTCATAGAATGAGAATGAGAAATCAAGAGATCGAGAGCCGAGAGATTGTCCGTTGTCCTTTAGATTCTTTAAGTAATGAATGGGTACCAACGGTCGAATCTTCATAATGACACGTGGCAAGCTTCCATTGGAACGCCTACATAGTACACACCAGATTCTTAATACAAGGATCATGGCCGTACACAACAGGTAGTGCACCGAATATTCTTCAGAAATGTACCTGCAAAACAAATACTGTGAATGATATTCGCTTACGTGGCATTGGTTGATTGGTTGCAGTTGGCTGTCGTACTAATATTCACTAGAAAGTGGAGCAGGAGTAGCGTACAGCTAGAGCACGTGGGTAGGCGGGTGCTAGCTTTAAACAACTGCTTAAGCATGACCTTAGATGTATTTCAATTAGACGACATCGTCTAATGAAATCAGACATTCCCGTCTAATAGCATAATCCATTAGACCACCTGGTCTAATAGAATTTGACTTCACGTCTAATTAAAATCATTTCAGACTAATCTGAAGGAGTTAGACTGCACGTCTAACTTTCACATTCCATTAGACTAAACGTCTAACTCCACGAGTTGGACTGCACGTCTAATTACGGTTCCACTTAAGACTAATCTGAAGGAGTTAGACTGCACGTCTAACTTTTACCAGTTAGACTGCACGTCTAACTTTCACCAGTTAGACTACACGTCTAACTTTCTCTTTCCATTTAGACTGCACCTCTAACTTCACGAGTTAGACTACACGACTAATTACGAGTTCATTTAGACTGCACGTCTAACTCCACGAGTTAGAGTGCACGTCTAATTACGAGTTCATTAGACTGCACATCTAACTCCACGAGTTAGACTGCACGTCTAATTACGAGTTCATTTGACTGCACGTCTAACTCCACGAGTTAGACTGCACGTCTAATTACGAGTCCATTAGACTGCACGTCTAACTCCACGAGTTAGACTACACGTCTAACTCCACGAGTTAGACTGCACCTCTAATCACGAGTCCATTAGACTGCACGTCTAACTCCACGAGTTAGACTGCACGTCTAATTACGAGTCCATTAGACTACACGTCTAACTTCATGAGTTAGACTGCACGTCTAATTACGAGTCCATTAGACTGCACCTCTAATTACGAGTTCATTAGACTGCACGTCTAACTCCACGAGTTAGTCTGCACGTCTAATTACACTAGTTAGACTACACGTCTAACACCACTTAGTTAGACTACACGTCTAACTTCGCTAGTTAGACTGCACGTCTAACTCCATGCATCTGATGCCAAATCGGTCTAATGAACCTCATTAGAACCAAGTCTAATGTAATCTAATTTCGATACACCTGCATCAAAAACAATTAGACGCATATATAATTCATTCATCATTTCATCATCAAAATTCCAATAGTCAAACTATTTCAACACTTAGTCAAAATAATTTGACCCAACAATTTCCCCCTTTTGGATGATGAAGTTGAAATTCTGCATAGACAACAGATTAGCGTATCCATCATATAAATATAAATAAACCCCTGTTTACATACATACATTTTCAAACACACCGCATTCAGAATATAAAATTCATAGGCACATAAATAGGAGTGTTTTCAGAAGAAACAAACAAAATATTCTTCCAAAAATAACCGAAATGAGTTCAAAACACAACAATATCAAAAGATCTTCCAAAAACTTCATCTTAAATGAAAATAAAGTCTATTCTAATCTTCTTCTTCTTCTTAATCGTTTTCTGGAAAGGATAGTGTTCAACCTAAGAAGTCTCTAAGACTGCGGTTAGAGAGGGGTTGGAGACATCTCTTTTCCTTTTCTTAGACTTGAGCCTCTTCACCCTAAGAACATATTCAACAACCTTCTGGTTGTTTAGAGTTTTAGAAGAGATATGATACCTTTTTCTAGGTTCATCGACAAGAAAGCAGAGGAAATCGCCAAGTGGACCGTTAAAACCAAAGATTCTCTTCCGAGCGCAAATCATTCTGACCAGATTTCCGAAAAGAAAACTGGTCCAGTTGACAGGTATGCCCCTGGTGATAGCCACTATTATCTCAAACACCTTCGTACAATACTTGTAGGAGGATTCTTTAGCGAGAATAGATTTGGAGATGATATCGTTGAGAAGAGAAAACTCATCTTTCAGGACGCTTTTCTTCCCGTGAATATCCATAAGGGGCGAATCAGAGAAGACTTTCATCATTGTGAACATGATTTCATACAGGGAAGGTGAAAACTCATGAATACCTATACTGGGAAGTTGGAAGAACATACCGAACGAGCTTTCGAAGATACAGATCATCCTGCCCATAACGATCCCAGCAATGTACTTATCCTGATAGAAATTAGCCGTTTTAATGAACTTACGAATCAACTGTTCGTGATAGATAGGATGAGGGGTGAGGAATTTTCATAGTTTGGAGGCTTTCAATGACTCAAACATTTTCAACATTCCAGGAGATTTCAACGTGGATACAGATCTAAAATCCACTTGAAGAGATTTCGGAGAAAATGATGACATTTCGACTAGATGAACAAGAACTAGACGATTCAAATTCTAGAGAGAGACACGAATTTTGAAATACTCAACCATTTTAGTAATATCACTCATTAAATATTAAAAACATATCGTGTAGTTAATATGCAATGATCATATCTACCGTCAAAAGATCATAAATATGTTCCCAAGGGACGCATCATTTAATATTAATCATGAAAACGCACATTTAATACTAAACGTACAGACTCAAGTCATCAGAAATATTAGTCATTCTTTATGTATTGAAAGACACGTGTCTTCAATCCTTTTGAGGAATGACTAATTTGATTTTTGGCGGAAATAAGTACATGAGCAGATACATAATCAAATGACAGTTGTCCAAATAGTCAAAAGATGAAAGGTCCAATTACACGAGTAGTTAGACGTTTATTCTACTTTTCACATTTTCAACTTCTACTTGGAAATCCGTCTATTAGGCGTATACGTCTAATTATGCAATAACAACACGTGTTGCACGTGTGTCTGGTTAGACGTGAGCATCCACTTGCACTTAAACGTAAAAACGTCTAACGTCTATTAGACGTATGCGTCTAACCACGCAGGTTAAATTACCAGGACAAATATTCCAAAGGAAGATTAATCTGCTGAAGTAGACGTACGTCTAAGTAGTTGTGTTTCTCAAACCCCTAATCCTTAGGACGTATTAAGACCTCTGTCTTCATGTCTGTTCAGTTACGTTTTGAACAATATGTTTCCCCTCAAATTATGCACGTAATCACATCAATCAAGATCAACAAGACCTAAAATATTTCTAAAATGAGAAAACTTAGCTTCAGGTAGAGACTTCGTGAAGATATATGTCGTTTGTTGAACTGTAGAAACATATTCAAGACGAATCTACTTCTGATTGACGTGTTCTCGGATAAAATGATGCCTGATTTCAATATGCTTTGTCCGAGAATGCAGAATTGGATTGTAGGTGATTACGATAGCACTAGTATTGTCGCAAAAAGTTGGAGATTCTTCAGCCTCAATCCTATAGTCCCTGAGCTGTTGTTGAATCCACAAAAGCTGAGAGCAACAATTGCCATCTGCGAGATACTCTTCTTCTGCTTTAGACGTGGCAACTGATGTATGCTTCTTGCTGAACCGTGACATTAAACGATCTCCAAGGAACTGACAAGTTCCACTCATGCTTTTTCTATCAATTTTGCACCCTACATAATCTGCATCTGAGAAACTAGAATCCTTCGGATATCTTATTCCCACATTTTGAGTTCCTTTAGGTATTTAAGAATACGTTTAGCAGCAGTAAAGTGAGAAAGTTTAGGATTAGCCTGAAATCTTCCACAAACTCCAACGGCAAACTGAATGTCTGGCCTACTAGCATTCACATATAGCAAGGATCTGATAAGTCCTCTATATGTTGTTACATCAACACTTTGGCCACCTTCATCTTTATCAAATTTACTAGAGGAGCTCATTGGAGTGGTTGCGGCAGAGCAATTCTCCATTCCAAACTTCTTTAGCAGTTCTTTGGTGTATTTGGCCTGATTGATGAGGGTCCCTTTTTCTAACTAACGGATTTGAAGCCCAAGGAAGAACGTTAGTTCTCCCATCATGCTCATTTCAAATCTGTCCTGCATCAACATAGAAAATTTCTTACATAATTTGAGGTTAGTTGAACCAAAGATAATATCATCAACATATATTTGAACAAGTATGTTAGAAAAATTAAGTAAGTTAATTTTAAACCGGCCACACATTATAATTTTTGAATATTTATTCTAAATAATCAAAAAGGGAGAAATTGTTAGAAAAATTAAGTAAGTTAATTTTAAACGGCCAGAGAACTAAACAACTTTTAACTCTCATGTGCAGGAACAAACCAAGTCGCATAAACCGGCTGGAGAATACATCAAAGAAATCCGGCTCCAGATGATCAAGTCATGATCAAGAGGAACCGACTTCAACATTTCAAACAGACCGGCTAGCAAAGAAAAGTTCATACTCCAGCCGGACCATATTACGAAAGGATCAACCGGAAACTCAGAATTACAAGATGACGTAATATGACGAAATAGATGTTTCTTGGGAAAATGCAAGAAGATAAAATCCGGGTCAGAAGCATGCGATAAAAACAATGATGATCTGCTTATCCGAATATCCGAATCAGACAGCCGGAAGGTGCATGTTTGACACGTGTCCAGAACTGCAAGTCGGCTACGTCATTAATACCTGACCGGTATATGCATGCTTGCCAAGTATAAGAAAAATGAAATGTGCACGCAACATCTCTAAACCGACGTGGTTTCAAACTGACCAATCCCACGGTGAGAGAAGAAGATG
The DNA here is from genome assembly GCF_907164915.1 of Impatiens glandulifera. Taxonomy (NCBI): domain Eukaryota; kingdom Viridiplantae; phylum Streptophyta; class Magnoliopsida; order Ericales; family Balsaminaceae; genus Impatiens; species Impatiens glandulifera. The sequence continues at coordinate 121,206,154 of NC_061862.1, read as the reverse complement.
ACCGTTGGGATCTCATTTACTATAAAAGTAAGACGAAGCGACTTCATTTATTACGGTTTTTGAAATATCTTAAGAGAGAGAAAGAAATCTCACGCGCGATCCTAAATTGTTGTTTCATTTACCGAAAGCATTATTGTATTGTGTTATTGTATTACATCAAGAGTGAAGTGGTGTAACCGGCGAGTAGCGAGATAGGCTCGACCGGCATTGTGAGTATTGTAACTTTAAAAATTAGTGGAGATCCTTCTCATAATCTGAGAATAATGGGTGACGTAGGAGGGTTTGCTCCGAACATCCATAAAAAATCCTGTCTCGTGTCTTTTTCTCATTTCTTGCTTACTTACTTAAAAACCGAACCAATACTAACCGAAATATAATCCTAGTCCTAAATCAAAACTGGTATATACATACTCCTTAAACCGACTCCTCATAAACCTCATCCAAGTCGTGTGTGTTGCTTCAAACTGAAATAGACATTTCCGCCCTTGAACCCGATTCAAGAGTCTGTGACAGTTTGCGTAGTGTTGAGAACAGTTATAGTCTTTAAACGGACTATCACCAATCAGAGCGTGTGTTGTGTTGTAAGTGGTCAATCCTTAGAAACCGGAATCCCGGTCCTCCAAGGGCGACCCCGATCCTAACAAAGTAGAATGTGAGAATCTTTAGTGAATCTAAACAAGGTTTTATCCACAGTTCTAATAACAAAATCATGATCAAACAAAAATTCAGTTAATGTGTCATACCAAGCTCTAGGAGTTTGTTTCAGACCATACAATGCTTTATCAAGCTTATAAACATGATTAGGTAACACATGATCTACAAATCCAGGGGTTGCTCAACATATACTTCTTCACTCAATTTTCCATTTAAAAATGCACTTTGCACATCCATTTGAAAGACCTTAAAGTTCTTAAATGATGCATATGCTAAGAAGATTCTAATTGCCTCAAGTCTTGCTACTGGTGCAAAAGACTCATCAAAATTGATACATTCTTCCTGTCTGTATTCTTGAGCAACTAAACGAGTTTTGTTTCTAATGACCAAACCTTCTTCACTAAGCTTGTTTCTAAAGACCCATCTTGTTCTTATGACTGACTTATCAGTTGGTCTAGGAGTAAGATGCCACACTTTATTTCTCACAAATTGGTTTAACTCCTCCTGCATAACATTGATCCAATCTGGATCAACTACGGCTTCACCAATTTTCTTGGGTTCAATCTGAGAAATAAATGCAGAGTTGATCATTTCATCCATCAATTGACGTCTTGTCCTTCGAGGAGAGAAGGGATTTCCGATGATCAATTCTGGTTGATGATTTCTGTTCCATCTAAAGTTGGATCCAAGGGGATTGGTCATCTGAACGAGTGACTCTGCGACATTTAAACTCTCAACATCTTGTTGAACAGGAGTTTGTACGTCTGGTTGAACCTCGGCAGGATGAGCCACTATCTAGTGCTTCTTCTTCTTCACTCACAGACTCAAGACTTGTCGCTTTTAGTCTGTCAGCAAGATCAATGGGATCAATAGATTTGCTCTCAACAGGTTCATCAAAAACTACATGGAGGGATTCCTCAACGGTTTTCATTCTTTTGTTGTATACTCAGTATTTGATTACTAAAGAGTATCCCAACATGAATCCCTCATCTACTTTAGCATCAAAAGCGGTCATATAAACCTTTCCATTGTTATGAATAAAACATTTACACCCGAATATCTTAAAATAAGAAACTGTGGGAATTCTTCCATAATACAGTTCATAGGGCATTTTATCAAAACGTTTGTTGATTATTGACCGATTTTATGTATAGCAAGTAGTACTTATGGCTTCTGCCCAGAACCTCTGAGGCACGTCTGATTCAGCTAGCATGGATCTCGCTGCTTCCTTCAAAGTTCTCACTCTTCTCCAGCAATGTCGTTTTGTTGTGGAATTATGGAAGTAGACAACTCGTGCCTAATTTCGGTCTCCTCGAGATAAGATGTTAGGTATCTGTTAGTGAACTCAGTTCCCTGGTTACTTCTAATTCATGCAATATTTAAAGATTTCTGATTCTGAATTCTTTTAATTATTCTAATCAAATTTTCAGCAGTTTTATCTTTTGATGGCAAAAATTCAACCCATGTAAATCGAGAAAAGTCATCAATAACAATTAGAGCAAATCTCATTCCTCCTAGAATCTTTACAAGAATTGGACCAAACAGATCCATATGTAATAGTTCTAGACAACGGCTAGATTGAGATTTCCCTTGAACGATGATCTGCCCTGTTTGCCTAACTGGAAAGCAGGATATACCTTGTCCTTAGCAAACTGCAATTTAGGTAATCCAATAACTAAGTTGTTTGAACAAATGTTGTTAATGGTTTTGAAATTCAAATGGTTCAACCTTTTATGTCATAACCATTTCTGGTCATTCTTGGCAATCATGCACATAGGATTAGAAGATTCTTTCTACCAATTCATTTTATATGAATTTCCTACTCTACTACCAATTAACAGAGTATTTCCATCTTGGTCCTTAACCAGATATGCATGAGTTTGAAAATCAACTGACAAACCATTATCACATAACTGACTAATACTAATCAAATTATAGCACAGATTGTCTACAAGTAACACGTCATTAATGGTTAAGTTACCATGGATAATCTTACCCTTACCCATGGTCTTACCCTTCTTGTTGTCACCAAAGGTAATCTTAGGTTCAGAGCAATCTGCTATGTCAGTAAGAAGTCGTCTATTTCCTATCATATGCCTGGAACAACCACTATCAAGATACCATACAGATTCCTCCAGCCCATCGTTTATTTGTACCTACACAAAGGAGTATTTACAATCTTTTGGTACCCACTTTTAATTGGGTCCTCGGTCAATTAGTCCCTTAGGAATCCATATTTGACATATTCTAATGGATTTCCCATTTTGTGCTGTGATTAATGCCTATGATTTTGACTTAACAGACGACTTTCTGCTAGCCACTGATCCCTTAGCTTTTGAAGAAGATTTTCTCTTAAAACTCCTTGAACTTGAGTCAGGTTTTAGATTGCCAGACCTACTGGCTGCTTCTAACTGATTTTTCAGCCAGCTAACAGTCGACGGAACATAAGTTATTTCGTTTTTGAAAGCTACTTCTTCGTGAATAGGATCAGATTCACTATCATTCACACTCTCTTTAACAAAACTTATTGGCTTAAGCTTGTCATTTGCTGAGTTTGACTTTTTGCAGGACAGGTTAGGGTCATTGCCATCAAATCCTACACCGAATCTAGATCCAGCAGGTTTTAACATACTGATTTGATGTTTGACAGCATCTCCAGACCTTGTACAAGCACTAACTACATAGTTTAGTCTTTTGTTTTCAGTAGAAAGGGTTTGAATCTGTTCTTTGACCATTTCATTTTCTGATAAAATATCTATTTCTTTCTTTTCAAAAACATTTCTTTCAGAAGTTTTATGAGATGAAGGAGTGTTCAACTCATATTTCACTTTCATCTCATAAAAGGAATCTGATAACTTTTTGTAATCAAGGGCCATTTCATTGAGTGCGATAGTTAACTCTTCGTTTGTAAACTCTGGTGTAGAGACATCATTTACCTTGGCTTGATCATCTACCATCAAGCATGTAACAACTTCAGTCTCTCTTTCAGTAGGAGACTCCTCTGAGTCGCTATCAGCCCATTTGGATTTGTTTTCAACACACATGAAAACTTTCTGATCTTTTTTTACTTGAACGTTTCTACTATAGATCTGAGTAAGCTTATCCCATATCTCTTTAGTAGAGGAAGATGACTTGATTTCTTAGAAGACGTTCATGTTGATCGATTGATACAGAATGTTCCTAGCAACATTATCCAGGTTTTGGTCATCTTGTCTTCAGTAGTCCATTCACTTCTTGGCTTCGAAATCTTTATGGGGCCATCAGTAATGACGCTCCACATATCGCAATCAAGAGCAGCCAAGTGATCTTGCATTCTCATCATCCAATATTCACATTTGTCTCTTGACAAAATAGGGATCTCGTTGATGATAGACATGATTCAGGTTCTGAAAGCTTGAGAATAAAAACAGAGCACTAATACCAATTGATAGGATCGGCTTAATCAATAAAGACGGGGGTCTGACGATTGATGAAGGCTTAGGAAAAACGATTTGAAAGAAATCTTGTTAGGGATTTAATTCACTTTCTGTTCTACGCAAACCCTTGTAAACACTTGAAACAGAATTAAGTGCGAAAATGTTTACTTAGGTTTGAAGCTTAGGAACAAGAATGAGAAGATGACAGAAAGTAACAACACAGCAGTTTGTTTATAGATGTTCGGAGCAAACTCTCCTACGTCACCCCTTCTTCCAACCACCAGAAGATTCACTATAATATGCTTTGAATCAAATATAGTTTGCACGAATAGCTCACTGTTGAACAGAATAGACTCTGTTCAACTTACAATATGATGAAGAATATCACTCAGCTAAAACGATGCTTTGATTCTAACTCTCTCTTGATTAACAAATAGTAAAGTAAAAAGCAGCTAACAACTTGAATATTCAAAGGATTGATTTTTCAATAATTTGGAGATTCTTCTTAGAATGAGAATGAGAAATCCAGAGATTGAGAGCCGAGAGATTGTCCGTTGTTCTTTAGATTCTTTAAGTAATGAACGGGTACCAACGGTCGAATCTTCATTATAATACGTGGCGATCTTCCATTGGAACAAGTCCATAGTACACAACAGACTTTGAATACAAGGATCGTGGTCGTACACAACAGGTAGTGTGCCGAATATTCTTCAGAAATGTACCTGCAAAATAAATACTGTGAAGGATATCCGCTTAAGTGGCATTGGTTGATTGGTTGAGCTGGCTGTCGTACTGATCTTCACTAGAAAGTGGACCAGGAGTAGCGTACAGCTAGAGCACGTGGGTAGGCGGGTGCTAGCTTTAAGCAACTTCTTAAGCATGACATTAGATGTATTTCAATTAGACGACCTCGTCTAATGAAATCAGACATCCCCGTCTAATAACAGAATCCATTAGACCACCTGGTCTAATGGGATTAGACTTCACGTCTAATTACAATCACTTCAGACTAATCTGAAGGAGTTAGAATGCACGTCTAACTTTCACATTCCATTAGACTGCACGTCTAACTCCACGAGTTAGATTGCACGTCTAATTACGTTTCCACTGTAGACTAATCTGAAGGAGTTAGACTGCATGTCTAACTTTCACCAGTTAGACTGCACGTCTAACTTTCTCTTTCCATTTAGACTGCACGTCTAACTCCATGAGTTAGACCACACGTCTAATTACGAGTTTATTTAGCTGCATGTCTAACTCCACGAGTTAGATTGCACGTCTAATTACGAGTTCATTAGACTGCACATCTAACTCCACGAGTTAGACTACACGTCTAATTACGAGTTCATTAGACTGCACGTCTAACTCAATGAGTTAGACTACACGTCTAATTACGAGTCTATTAGACTACACATATAACTCCACGAGTTAGACTGCACGTCTAATTACGAGTCCATTAGACTGCACGTCTAATTATGAGTCCATTAAACTACACGTCTAACTCCATGAGTTAGACTTCACGTCTAATTACGAGTCTATTAGACTGCACGTCTAACTCCACGAGTTAGACTACACGTCTAATTACGAGTTCATTAGATTGTACGTCTAACTCCACGAGTTAGACTGCACGTCTAATTACACTAGTTATACTACACGTCTAACACCGCATATTTAGAGTACACGTCTAACTTCGCTAGTTAGACTGTATGTTAACTCCATGTATCTGATGCCAAATCGGTCTAATGAACCTCATTAGAACCAAGTCTAATGTAATCTGATTTCGATACACCTGCATCAAAAAAAATTAGACGCATATATAATCCATTCATCATTTCATCATCAAAATTCCAATAGTCAAACTATTTCAACACTTAGTCAAAATAATTTGACCCAACACTCTAGTCCATCGTTCGTCGCGCGTACGAGGTTAGTTTAGTTACGTCTTTGACGGTAATTCATTACCTTAGTTCTTTGTTTCTCTTGTGAAATGTTGTATATAGTAAGAAATTGATTGTACAGGGATTCCCTGGTGGTTCTACTTGATATCTCTATAACATCAACTAGAGCCTTGCAAGATCCTATACTCGGACCGGTGTCGTGATCACCCTGTCAATCACGATATAAATTCCACAATAACAATTTCTCAGAGGAGAATATTAGATTAATTAATATTATTTTTATTATAGAAGGATTAATTGTAAACATTATTTAAGTCTAAGGACTAAATATCTTTTATTAAAATAAATATAGCAGAGAGGTAGCGTTGTAGAAGCTATCACTTTTTATTTTGTAAAATTTCTGTTTTCTCAAATCCCTAATTTGCTCTCTCAATCTCATATGGTATCAGAGAAAGAAGATTGTGAACATTTAGGAGAATCAGAAGATAAAGAAGAAAGTGATTTTGAATCTTTGATATCTTCGTCGGATTCTTCGGCAAGTTTTTCGAGTGCAGAAGGTTTTTAACGTATTACAACAATGGTCGGTAAGAAATGGTACGATAAGGACCTTTTTACTATTCGGAACTCAGATAATCAGGAGTATCATATGCACAATAAGATTCAACGGAGTAAACTATATCGGATGGAGTAGTTGTATTCGTTTAGTCCTAGAAGCAAAATCAAAATTAGGGTTCGTAGATGGGTCATGTATTTCTCCAATAGAAGAAACTGAGTTCGATCGATGGAAAAAAGTGGACTACTTAGTTCGATCATGGATCTTGAATACACTTTCAGAAGAGATAAAATCCAACTACTCACAAACTACTATAACACTTGATTTGTGGGTTGATATCAAAGAACGATATCAAGAAAATAATGGCCCGCAAACATTCCAACTTCAAAAGGCGATAAGCAATCTACGACAAGGTACTCTTACACTTGAAAATATTTTTCTAAATACAAGAAATTGTGGGATGAGCTATTGGTCTTGGAACCGTTACCGAGTTGCGATTACAACCCAAGAACTACTTGCTGTTGCAAAATGACAAAACTAGTTATACAATTAGACATGGCAAATAAACTTACTCAGTTCCTTATGGGTTTGAATGAATATTACGACAATGCGACACAACAAATTCTTTTTATGGATCATAAGTCAAGTCTTAATCGAGTGTATGCTATGTTACTTAGCATTGAAAGATTAAGAGAAGTTTAGTCTCACATGAACAATCAAATAGAGAATTTTGCCATGTTTATGAAGGACAATTTTGAACAGTATAAAGGACAAAACAATGGAAAGACTAACACACTACAACAAAAAAGACCTACAGTGACGCTTAAAAAGACCTCTGCCAACCCTTAAAAGCGTCGCCAAAAATATCACAAACCCCTATTTATGCGTCGCCATAAGCAGGGTCGGCGCAAGTTATAACGACGCTTATTTAAGGGTCGGTAACATTAGTTTAAGCATCGCCAAAAGTCTATTTAATATTTAACAATTTTGTTTTATTTTTTATTTTATTTAATTCTTTTTAATAATGATTTCTAATGTATATTTTTGTATTTTTTTAAAATTTAGATGATCATTTCTACATTATTGACATTTAAAATAAAAGTTAAAAAAAAAATTTTCTCTCAATAATATTATTTCACAAAATCATATTATAGTCTAATAAACAAAACATTAACTAAAATATTACAAATTTCATAATAATAAATTATTTCCAGAACAATATCACTACTAAACATGTAATGCCCTTCAAAAAATTTCAAATTTAAAAAACAAACATACTTGGATGGATAAAACTTGATAATTATGAAATTTTCTAATAAAGAAATGTAGACAACTATATTTTGTTTTCGTTTTACCTGCATCTCATTTTCCCATTTTTTTATTCGAACAAAATCCAACAAATGAGGAGAAAGATAATGTTCATCCTGAATAACAATAATAGAAAAAAGAAAGGTAAGGAAAAGGTTCAAGCGGAATCAAATACAACAATCAAACAAAATTGATATACATTTGAAGTGAATAAATGAACAAACAAAAATACATTTATCATTTCAAAGCACTTCACTAGATCAGCTCTTGTGAAACCCTTTCTGTTGTTTGCCATAAGATAGAGATTTCAAAAAAATAAGAACTAAATGTATTTTCGTAGTAAAATAATAATTTTTCGCGCATGAACCTCAAGCTGAAGTTGGGGTTATTATTGTTCCACACTATCAACTTGATACCGAGAAATTAGAGAGATATGAAGTAACACAAGAAGTCACTCGACACTCTTCACTCTAGGAATCCACCAAAAGAGTTTAGAGCAAGATAAATATAAGATAAACTTCTAAACAAGCTTAAAGCTCAAAGTAATTATTATTCAAAAGTGAGTTGTTTTTCACGATTACAAAAAGGCCTATAAATAGGCAAAACTAAGAAGTTGGAACAACTCTCCAAAAAAGAAGTAAATAAACTTTAATACCAGAAAATTAAATATTATGACGGTCGATCTCCAAAAATGACTATTTGAATTCCACCACACTTCATTAATTTGATCTTATCTCTTTGACTTCTAGGGGTTTCCCAATTCCAACATCATTCACCCCCGGTTGGAGAAGATTCGACATCGAATATGGAACCTGTTCGTCATCAATGTATGGTGAAAGATCAGAAACATTGAACGTGGTTGAGACATCATAGTTTCCTGGTAACTCCACCTTGTAAGCATTATCACCAATCTTCTTCAAATCCTAAAAGGACCATCAGCTCTAGGCTGTAACTTTCCATGCCGACCTCGAGGAAAATGCTCATTTCTTAAGTGAATCCAGACAAGTCTCCTTCATTGAAAACATAACGCTTTCTATGCTTGTTCGCCACCCTTTGATATTTCTCATTATGCTTGATAATTTTTTGACGAACTTTTGCATGCAATTGCTTAATATCCTTAGCACGATCTTCTCCATCCTTGCTTATATGATGAGTAATAGGTATTGGAGCTAGATCTATGGGAGTGATGGGATTCTTACCATAAACAACCTCGAACGGACTCGACCCGGTAGTTTGACTCGATGATTGATTGTAAGCAAACTCTATTGAGACAAAACCTCATCCCATTGGCAAGGATTCTTTCTAATCAAACTTCTCAAAAGGTTTCCCAAGCTCCGATTCACAACCTCTGTTTGTCCATCAGTTTGTGGATGGTGAGAAGAACTAAATTGAAGTTTTGTTCCAAGTTTCTTCCAAAGCGTTCGCCAGAAATGACTCATAAATTTTAAATTTCGTTTAGAGGTTATTGTCTTTGGAATGCCATGAAGCCTCAAAATCTCTTTAAAATAATGAACAGCTACGTGAGTGGCATCCATTGTTTTGATGCGAGGAATAAAGTGCGCCATTTTTGAAAACCGATCAACGACCACCATAATTGAATCTTTATTCCTTTGAGTGCGTGGCAGCCCAACAACAAATTCCATACTCACATCTTCCCATGGACATAATGGTACCGGTAAAGGTGTGTACAAACCCGTATTTTGCCCATGCCTTTTAGGAATATGACACACTCTTCACCTCTCCACATACTTCTTGACATCTCGATCCATACGTGGCCAATAAAAATTTTCTTGTACGAGTGTAAAAGTCTTTTCTCTTCCAAAGTGTCCCGCAAGACCTCCGCTATGTGCATCATCGATAATTGTTAGCCTTAATGAACGATTTGGAATACATAATAATGTACCTTTAAAGAGATAATCATCATCAATCAAGAAAAACTTGAATGGAGCTTTTGAAGATTCCTCCCAAATTCTGCCGAAGTACAAATCATCTTTGTAGAGATCTTTTATCACCTCAAATCCAAGCACTTGTAATCGCAACTTAGACAACAAAGAATGTCTTTGACTAAGAGCATCTGCCACTCGATTTAGCACGCCAGACTTGTGCTTGATCACAAAAGTGAATGCTTGTAGAAACTCGACCCATTTTTCATGTCGCGGGTTCAACTTTTGTTGTGAGTTCAAGTACTTCAAAGCTTCATGATCCGAGAAGAGAACAAACTCCTTGTGTAGTAGATAATGTTGTCAATGATCCAAGGTACGAACAAGGGAAAAAAACTACTTGTCGTATGTTGAATAATTGAGTCGAGAGTTATTCATCATCTCACTAAAGAAAGCAATGGGTTTGCCTTCTTGGTTAAGAACTCCTCCGATCCCCACGTTAGAAGCATCACAATCTACTTCGAATACCCTTCCGAAATCTGGAAGTTGCAAAATTGGAGCTTCCGTGATTTTTTTCTTGAGAAGTTCAAAGCTTTTTAATGTTTCCTCCGTCCACTTAAAACTGCCACCTTTCAAACATTTAGTTGTAGGAGCAATGATAGTGCTAAATTTTTTTATAGACCTACGGTAAAATGAAGCCAAGTCATGAAAACTCTGAATATCATGAATAGTCTTAGGAATTGGCCAACTTAAGATAACTTCAATCTTGTCTCGATCCATCTTGATACCGTTGGAAGAAATATTGTAGCCCAAAAAGACGAGGCTGTCAATGAAGAAGTGACATTTCTTCAAATTGGCATATAACTTCTGTTCTCTTAGCACCCTAAAAATTTGTTGAAGATGATTTAAATGCTCTTATAGACTGGAGCTGTACACAAGAATATCGTCAAAATAGACAACAACAAATTTCCCAATAAATGGTTTAAACATGTGATTCATAAGTCGCATAAATGTAGAGGGTGCATTAGAAAGTCCAAATGGCATAACCAGCCACTCGTAAAGACCATCTCTGGTCTTGAAAGCGGTTTTCCACTCATCTCCAGGCCGCATTCGAATTTGATGATAGGCACTCCGTAAATCAATCTTAGAACCAATTTTGAAGCCGTGAAGTTGATCAAAGAGATCATCGAGGCGAGGAATAGGAAAACGATATTTGATTGTGATTTTATTCACCGCCCTACTATCAACACACATACGCCACGAACCATCTTTTTTTGGCACAAGAAGTGCTGGCACAGCACAAGGACTCTTACTTTCTTGTATAAGACTTCTTGCCAGCAAGTCTTCAACTTGTCACTGCAACGATCTTCATATTCCTTAGGATTCATTCTATAAGCAGCTTTATTTGGGATTGACGCACCATGGATTAGATCAACACAATGTTGAATGTTTCGCATGGGAGGAAGGCCCGTAGGAATCTCTTCAGGTAGAGGAATGATATTATATTCCTTGTTTTCTTCCAAAACCACCAATGCAAACGCCCCTAATGATTCATTCATTACATCCTCAAATTGTGATTTGGCGATCAAATTATTTCCTTCTTCCTTTGATGGTTTAACAATGTCCTTCATTCTTGAAGATCCCAAAATTATTTTCTCGCCGTCTTTTACAAAAGTATAGGTATTTTTGAATCTATCATATTGTGTTTTCCTATCAAATTGCCAAGGTCTTCCAAGAAGAAAATGACAAACATCCATAGGGATAACATCACACCAAACTTCATCTTTGTACTTGTCTCCAATAAAAAATTGAACGAGACATCGATTATTTACCTTTACTCCATTACCTTTCCGAAGCCATGATAATTTGAAAGGTCGAGGATGATTTTCGGTTTTTAATTGCAGCTTCTCCACCATAGTTGTAGCCACAACATTTTCGCAGCTTCCTCCATCGACAATCATGTCACACACCTTACCATTTTACGTGCATGTAGTGTGAAAAATATTATTACGAAGCCATAAATAATCTTGAACATAAGTGGTGTTGAGGATACGCCATATTACTAAAGCTTCCCCATAATCTTCATAAGTGATATCTCCATCCTCGTTACATTCATCGTAAATTGGTGTTGTCTCATCATTCTCTTCTTCATAATCTTCCTCAACGAGAGTAATGATTCTTCGATTTGGACAATCAGCGGTAAAATGTCTGAACCCTTTGCACTTGAAACAAGTTTTTTGATTAGTCGGACCACTTGATTTTTCAAAACTAGCACCACCATCCTTACTTGTAAAAGATTTATGTTTTACGTCTTTTTCAGCTGGACTATTCTTGGAAGTAGAAGCACTTCCTTGGTTATAGGCACCACCACCCGATGAGAAACGTCCCCCAAAATGACTCGATTTTTTTTTGTTGTTTTTCAGCTTTGAGAGCCAACTGACATACATCATTATATGTCAAATATTTCCGCAATTGAACCACATTTCCAATTAGCCCTCCAAGAAAACGAGCAATAGTTTGTTCTTCTGGCTCCAAAACATCGCATCGCATCATAAGATTTTCAAATTCAGCCACGTAGTCTTCCACAGATAGATTCTTCTACCTGAAGTTGTGATATTTGAGAAAAGCATCTTGGCGATAATTATTCGGTAAAAATTTCCTCCTTAATTCCTTCTTTATTTTGTCCCATGTTCTGATCTTTTTCTTTCCATCACGCACACGTTGCTTCTTAAGGTGTTCCCACCAAATGGACGCATATTTTTTTAATTTGATAACCACTAACTTCACCTTGTTATCTTCTTGAACATCTTTGAACTCAAAAATTCTCTCAACGGTATTGAGCCAGTCAATGAATTCGTCATGATTATTTCTTCCTTCAAAATCTGGAATATCAACTTTAAAATCCAAAATCTGTGACGGATATTGTTTCTTTGGAACCGTTGACCACGAGATACACGGTCACTTGTGTCATTATCATCATGAAATGGATTGAAATCCTTATCATTATTTCTTGAATCATCAGCTGAATCATGACCATCAACATCATGTTCACGATGTTCGCCATGCGCAAGGCATTGTTCGAGTTGCTGCACTTGTCTCCTTAAATCTTCTAACTCAATATCACGAAGGTCTCTTTGACGAGGTTTAAGATCATCATCGTTTGGTCCTCTTCTTCTCCGACCAACCATTGTAAACCAAAGCTCTGATACCACTTTGACACCGAGAAATTAGAGAGATATGAAGTAACACAATAAGTCACTCGACACTCTTCTCTCTAGGAATCCACCAAAAGAGTTTAGAGCAAGATAAATAGAAGATAAACTTCTAAACAAGCTTAAACTCAAAGTAATTATTATTCAAAAGTTAGTTGTTTTTCACGATTACAAAAAGGCCTATGAATAGGCAAAACTAAGAAGTTGGAACAACTCTCCAAAAAAGAAGTAAATAAACTTTAATACTAGATAATTAATTATGACGGTCGATCTCCAAAAGTGACTATTTGAATTCCACCACACTTCATTAATTTGATCTTATCTCTTTGACTTCTAGGGGTTTCCCAATTCCAGAATCACAACTTCATTGTTGCATCGCACCCAAGATACTGTATCCATCGCCTAACCATCCACTACCATAAACACAAATATAAACAAGTGGAAAAAAATCCTTTGAAAGAATAATATTATAAATGAGTGTAGGGATTGTTATGAGCATACAACTGGATGTAAATAAATTGTTGCAAGAGCAGTTGCTTGTGGACGCTCATCTATTTCTATATTTGGCAATGAAAGTGAGTTACTTTCCTGTAAAATCACTTACTATACTAAGTTATATTGATCATGCATTTTCCTGGTAATAAATAAAACAAGTTTTTCTTCTTCTCAAAAGTACCTTAAGTGAAACTTTCATAGAATAACATTTACCATATTACTAGCACCAATCATAAGAGCAACTTTAACAAGTCTTACATTATGTTTAGAGAAGTGTTAATACAATTTAGGATTCATAATGAAGGGAAATATTAGAAAATTTACCTCATCTACAACAGCATAAACAAACATATCTATCTTGACAATCCCATAGAAACCAATCCTCGGAATCTAATAGAAGAAGACAGACATTGATAAAGATATTACCCTTATGAGTTGTAAAAATCTTGTAGGAGTATTCCTTTATATCAAATATAGTGGAGAGTGAAAGAAAAATAAATAATCTATTACGCTACCACATCTTCTAGCTACATAGGATCATTTCATAATAGGCAAATGTTGACTATATTACATATTAAACTTCATTATTTTATTATGATGCCTTTTCATTTCATTTAGACCCTAAAAATTAAATATAATTGTTTGAAGCGAAAACTGCATAAAACAAAAACCTACAATATTATTATTACTGGTAAATATTTTAAAAATAATAGTGTACTTATAAAATAATATATATATGAGACATTATTAGAAACGTGAAAGATGAGGCATCAAAATGATCAACACATGAACAATCTAGTGGAGTGTAATATTTAAAACTTAGGAATTTCACTGGAAAGAAGTGAACTTGTCCCTCGGGTTTCGTATGCACCTCCTTATAGTAGACTAGGATTGAAAATTTTGTCCAGCAAACTTCAAATATGACAAATGATCAATATTTGTCACAAAATATAAACACAACAAAAATAGAATAATCAATTAATAATGTTGTTGTTTCTTTAACACACTTCCATAAATAGAAATTAAAATCCAGTTAAAGGCAAATGAAATCATTATAAAAAAACCAGGTAACTATATATGATTGATCACAATTTATCACATAGTTTGTATTATAAGTCCTAATATGAAGGTACTATCTATATGTAATTAATGTAATACTACATAGATTTTGGGAATAGATACATTATTAGGTCAAAAAAGGATGAATTACGTTTCTTGGGATCTAGAGACATTCGCAAATGTTCTATCAAACCAAATAAGAGAGATGATCTGGAATGGCTAAAAAGAGAGATAGTTCTTACCCATAAAGCTGAAAATAAAATTGAAGTTCTTGTTCCTGTTCATAAATGATGAGTATCTATCACAAATTACTAATACAACAAAAACAGAATATTAATTAATAATGTTGTATCTTTAACTCACTTACATAAACAGAAATTAAAATCCAGTTAAAGGCAAATGATATCATTAGAAAAAACTAGGATTGATCACAATCAATCACAAAGTTTGTCTTATAAGTTCAAATATGAAGGTGTTATCTATATATAATTACTATACTACTACATAGATCCAGGATGAACTACGTTTCTTGGGATCTAGAGACATTCGAAAATGTTTTATCAAACCAAATAAGAGGGATGAACTGGAATGGCTAAAAGGAGAGATAGTTTCTACCCATAAAGCTGAAAATCAAATTTAAGCTCTTTTCATGTTCATAAATCATGAGTACATGTCATAAATTATTAATACAAAAAAAAAGAATATCAATTAATAATGTTGTATCTTTAACTCACTTCCATAAACAGAAATTAAAATCCAGTTAAAGGAAAATAATATCATTAGGTAAAACTAGGATTGATCACAATCAATCACAAAGTTTGTCTTATAAGTCCTAATATGAAGGTGTTATCTATATATAATTAATGTAGTATTACATACATCCAGGATGAACTACATTTTTGGGATCTAGAGATATTCACAAATGTTCTATCAAACCAAATAAGTGGGATGATCTGGAATGGCTAAAAGGAGAGATAGTTCCTACCCATAAAGATGAAAATTAAATTGAAGTTCTTGTTCCTATTCCTGTTCATAAATGATGAGTACCTGTCATAAATTATTAATACAACAAAAACAGAATATCAATTAATAATGTTGTAATATTAACTCACTTCCATAAAGAGAAATTAAAATCCAGTTATAGGCAAATGATATCATTAGAAAAAACTAGGATGAATCACAACCAATCAAAAAGTTTGTTTTATAAGTCCTAATATGAAGGTGTTATCTATATGTAATTATTGTAGTATTATATAGATCCAGGATGAACTACGTTTCTTGGGATATAAAGACATTCGTAAATGTTCTATCAAACCAAATAAGAAGGATGAATTGGAATGGATAAAAGGAGAGATAGTTCCTACCCATAAAGCTGAAAATCAAATTGAAGTTCTTGTTCCTGTTCATAAATGATGAGTACCTGTCACCAACAAAAACAGAATATCAATTAAGAATGTTGTTGTTTCTTTACTCACTTCCATAAACAGAAATTAAAATCCAGTTCAAGACAATTGATATGATTATAAAAAATCAGGATTGATCACAATCTATCACAAAGTTTATCTTATAAGTCCTAATATGAAGGTGTTATCTATATGTAATTACTGTAGTACTACATAAATCCTGGGAATGGATACATTATTTGGTCACAAAAGGATGAACTATGTTTCTTGGGATCAAGATACATTCGCAAATGTTCTATCAAACCAAATAAGAGGGATGGACTGAAATGGCTAAAAGGAGAGATAGTTCCTACTCATAAAGATGAAAATCAAATTGATGTTCTTGTTCATGTTCATAAATAATGATGAGTACTTGTCACAAATTATTAATACAACAAAAATATAATATCAATTAATCATTCTGCTATTTTTCTAACTCACTTCCATAAACTGAAATGAAAATCCAGTTAAGGGCAAATAGTATAATCAGAAAAGACCTAGTAACTATATATGATTAATCACAATCTATCACAAAATTTGTCTTATAAGTTCTAATATGAAAGTGTTATCTATATGTAATTACTGTAGTACTACACAGATCCTAGGAGTTGTTACATTTTTTGATCAGAAAAGGATGAAGTTCTTGTCCCTTGTTCACAAATGATGGGTACTTGTCACAAATTATTAACAAAAAAGATAGAATAATCAATTTATTTCTTTAACTCACTTCCATAAACAAAAATAAAAATTCAGTTAAAGTGCTATCTATATGTAATTACTGTAGTACTACACATATCATGGGAGTGCATATATTTTTAGGTCAGAAAAGGATGCACTACGTTTCTATGATCTGGAGACATTCGCAAATATTCTCTCAAAGCAAAGAAGAGGAATGAACTGGAATTATTCACCTATTATGTTTTACTTCCTCAACCACTTTCTGCAACTGGTATTTGGAAATTGAGTAACCAAACTAAGAAGAGACATTTATTTACTACTGTGTTACCTTCCCCTTTTCCATTGTTCAAAACATTTATTATCTCCGAAGTCAAATTATGAGAGGAAGACGTGGAGGAGGAGGAGTTGGAAGATATCTGTGACTTCTCAAATCTAAATTTTATTAGGACATCATGAATAAAGAAATTTAGAGTCATCAAGTCCTATAAGAGATTGGTTGAATCATGAATCGCATCACACTAGATGCACTGACTGGGATAAGGGTTTCTAGACAAGTAAATCTCAAGAAGTAATAACAATTTCATAGGAAAACAACCATAATCACGATTTGTTTACACCAACAAGATGAACTAAGTCAAACCAAGACATGAGAGCCCTAGGACCCCAAATGTGTTAGTAATTTCATAGTACCACTAATCAAAACAGTTATGAACATTGAACAATGTCCTCTATGAATGGATTGATAAGACCAAAAATTACCTCGAGTTTAGGTATTGGTGTACCGATCTGCTTCCGCTCTGGTGTCTCCATAGGAGGAACTATTTCACAGAGCTCAGTCTCATCATCCTTGTGTTTCCTTTATTCCATTTCTGTCCGCAAGTTTTCCACTCTCAAAACACTTCCTCGGCTTAGTGTGAGATTAGAGAACGTAAGTTGAGGTAGACCACGACGTTCACATTCATGTTGCCTTCTCAAATTCTTCATGTTTCTCTAGCAATAATCATTGTGTGAGGGAGCCTAGTCGGACACCACCTTTAGTCGCAAGCAAAAACAGTCCAACTGTGTTGGACTCTAATTACATTTTCTCTCTTTAGTTTCTTTCTCATTTTTGCTCTGTAAACATGGAGGTTACTGTTATTGGACTGGGCTAGGATTTACAAAGAAAATTAGGTCTTCTTTAATTTTAATTTGAGAAAATAAAGAAAATGTTAATAGACTTTTTATGTCTAAATTGAAGTGAACGTTTAATCAAATAAAAATTAAAACAAAGGCAAGAAAAAAAACTCATCCAATAATGATAACCAACTATATATAATTAAAATAAAAGTCTTGTTTATTTTTAACCTGCAAATTATAAATAAAATACATAATAGCTAATTTATTATATTATTTATCTACCACTTTTATTTATTTTATTTAATCTAGTTTTAATTTTATTTAATTATTTTGATATTATATAGTAATAAATTAATATTTAATTCACTCTAAATAAAAATAAATTTGAGCTTTAAGATCAAAATGTATATAATTTAAATTAATGATTTCAACTATATTGTAAAAAAATAAAATTAAAATTTTAAAAAAGTAAAAATAAAACCTACAAAAATATTAAAATAAAATGTTTAAAACATTTGTTTATAAGAATTTTTTAAAATATTAATAAAATAAAATTTATAAAGGTTGTCATAGATAATATAAAGGTTGGAAAAACTTTTATTTTATGGACTTTAGCCAACGCTTAATAAGCGTGGGCAGTTATGTGTCACTAAAAGCATGTTTTTGTTGTAATGACAGAGGTAGAGGAGGAAGACAATCTGCAGGAAGATGAGGAAATCGAGGGTTTACTTATAAATATCTATATTGTATTAACTGTAAGATAGAGGGGCACAACCAAGAAGGATGTTATAAGTTAATTGGATTTCTCCACTGGTGGAAGGGAAATAAAGAACAAAACTCGAAAGGAAAATAAAGAACAAAACCCGAAGAATGCAGTCAACCATTCTAATACGCCTTTCTCCTGCTATGAAGATCAACCAGAATCTTCCTCTAAGTCCTCTCGAAAACTCAACAAAAGTGAGATAGTTGATGCCTTCAATGAGATGATAAAGAATTACTTTACCGAAGAAAAAGGAAAAGAAAAAGATACTTTCTACGAAAGTATGTCTTCTATAAAAAATGTTACAGGTGCATGTAGTCTTAATGTGCATATCATAAAAACAAACAGTTATGTATAATTGATAGTGGCGCTATTTGTCACATTCATTCAGATTTGAATGTCATGACTGATGTTAGAACCATAGCTAATGTACTTTTGTTTTTACCTGATGGAACAACTAAGCATGTAAAACAAATTGGTAACATTATACTTTCTGAAAAATTAAAATTATTAGATGTTATGCATGTTCCTGACTTCACATATAATCTAATGTCAGTTTCTAAATTAGCTAAACACAACAATATTATGTGTCAATTTTCTTCTACTGGATGCTTATTGCAGGATCCTAAAGATAACAGCATCATAGGAAAAGGGGAATTGATTCAAAACCATTACATCATAGAAAACGTAGGTATAGAAACTGTTATAGAAAATAATACATTCAATACATGTACTAATTTTTTACTACTACATAGAAGGCTAGGTCATCTTTCTGATGTTGCACTAAAACATGCATATCCTATTAATAAAGATGAAAATGTTCATTGTGATATATATCCAATTTCCAAACTCAAAAGATTTCCTTTTAAATCTAGTACTTCTAAAACTTTTCAATGTTTTGAATTGATTGACATGGTAATTTGAGGTCCTTACAAAGAAATTCCTCTTATTGATTGTCCTTACATGCTAACAGTTGTTGATGATTATAGCAGATTTACTTGGACATTTATGATTAAAACCAAAAATCATGTTACTTAAACTTTTATTGATTTTCATTTCTTGATTAAAACTCAATTCAATCTTCTCATTAAAGTTATTAGAACAGATAATAGAAATGAGTTTGTTAATCATGAATGTCAAAATTTTTTAAGGAAAAATAGGATTTTACACCAAAAAACGTGTGTTTATATACCTTAACAAAATGGGGTAGTTGAACGCAAACACCAACAACACCTTTTACAAGTGGCTCGATCAATTCTTTTTCAAGCTAAAATGCCACACTATTATTCTTTTTTTTCGGGAAAAAAATGGGGAAAGGATTAAGTATGTAGCCCGCAAACACACTTAATCATTTAACCAGGCGCAGAATTTGCCGCCTGACGGGCTCGAACCCAAGAACTTAGTATTCTTAAACTCTTATTAACTTGTTTCCTTTGATTTGTAGACGATTTTATAGTTTCTGATGCGCCAACAATATTAAATGTACTAGTTCTTGTATTCATAAACTCTTATTAACTTGTTTCCTTTGATTTGTAGACGATTCTATAGTTTCTGATGCGCCAACAATATTAAATGTGAGGCAGAGTGGCAGTAGAAACATGTATTGATCCTTTATATTATTCTATGAATTGATGCTGAATCTTTAATTAGGTATCAGGTAATAAAATAGCGAGAGCTGAAGGGCTCTCCAAAGACCTTAATTTCGAAAGTTTGATCCTTGATATTATTTTCCTCTTATATTATGAGTCCTATAGTGTTTGTAATGGCAAGCAATGAAAACAGTTATGTGAACTTTATGAAGTAATTGTTCTTGCAATGTCTAGCTTTACATTCCTTTTTGGGACTACATTCACCTAGTTGAACCTTTATACAAGGAGTCATATTTAGTTGATAGTATCAACTGATGCAGTTCAGTCCATATATCATCTCAAACTGCAATTTCTACTAATCTTAATGAAAACTCTGGATCATTAATGAAAGCCTCCTCCAAATGATTCATTACAAAAAGTCTTTTAGGTGATTAGGACTGTTTATTATGTTCTTGCATTTTCTGCATGGTTTCTTTTATGGTTATGGTATAGTGATGGTATGATCTTCAATGATATGCTATACTTCAATTATTTTCTTGAAATTCTTGAAAGTGAGATACTAAATAGTTCTGATGTGAGTTTCTTGGCAAATACTTTTTACTCTGCTCTCATTATTAGTTCTCATATATCCTGAATGTTTCCTAGGTATGCTTTGCTCAAGACCACACCTTCATTATATGCTTCTGTCTTGCCAACTATATAGCCTTTCACATCTGCTTTATTCATTAGAGTTCAGTTGCAGGTTATCGAAGTGTTTTGCGAACATTTGTCTCAACATTTATTG
This sequence comes from Impatiens glandulifera, assembly GCF_907164915.1. Taxonomy (NCBI): domain Eukaryota; kingdom Viridiplantae; phylum Streptophyta; class Magnoliopsida; order Ericales; family Balsaminaceae; genus Impatiens; species Impatiens glandulifera. Next base: position 121,185,310 of record NC_061862.1, on the reverse strand, counting down.
CATCTTATGAAATTAGTCTTGAGGTAACTATTTGTTTACGCTTAGTATGTGCTTACAAATATATGGTGAATTATATTATCTTTTATCTTTTTATTCATTCTCATTGAACCTATTTATCATTTTTCTGTAGTATGTGTAATTTGGGATGGTATTGTTGATCTGGCGCTTGGCTCAGGGTTTGTATCTTGATAGCTGTAGAGAGGACATTGTCATTATTGACTTAGTTGAATGGTATCATTTAACATGGTAATGACCTGTGGTTTTATTAGTTACTGAATATGTTTATATTTCTTGACTTAGTATGAAAAGCTTTCATCTTAGTTTCTTTTCTCTTCTGTTTACATCAGAATCTCGTTTTTTACGCTACAAACTAGTAGTTTGATGGGCACTGGTGGTTCACTACATGTTAAAAATCCTGGCTTGAATGAGCACATAGAAACTAACTTATGGTAAACTTAAACAAATTATTTTTTGCCCATCTATGAAATTTATGTGTCTAATGTTTAAGGTATGGTATTTTGTTAGATGATAGCTCTTTTTTCTTGTAGGGTAAATGTGGCTGCAACTATTTGTAATTTGATAAAAACATATCGTCCTATCATAATTTTTTCCTTCTTTCTTCTATGATAATCTGCATCTTGAGTGTACTTTCTTACTTTTCCTAGTATATGCATTATAGTTATTAATTTCAAGGGAGAGACTGACATGTTACCAAAATGTGAAGTAAGATTTCAAAGGAGAATCCAAACATGGTGACATCTACACAGGTAATTCCCAGGCTTGTCCATCTTTATTAAAAAAAAAAATTATTTCTAAAAACTATCTTTGTATGATGTTAAAAAAATGCAGGAAATGAGCAGGAAATTGTGGTATTCCTGGTATTGAAGTCAGTAGTATTGATGCTGTTGACAATTGATGTTAAATTATGTTGCTTACTCTGGAAAAAGAAGAAATTTAAAGTTGAACAAGAGCTTGTGAAGTTTTTGGAAAAATTGGTAAATTAAACTCCAAGAAGATTAGGTGTATGATATTATTTTAGTATAGATTGTCAAGTGTGTGCTCAAGTGTAAAGATTGACCAAGATTAGCTAGAGAAATAGCTTATTCAAATTGTCAAATGATCATGCAGGTAAAAAGTAGTAAAATTATAAAAGACTTCTATATTATGGGAGTTAATTACTTGAAATTTAATGTATTTTATTTAAATAAATAGTTAAGTTAACTAATTAATGTTTTTTTATTTAATTATTTAAGTTTTATTTATTATATTTGAAATTGTGGTGTTTTTATTTAATTTATAAAAAAAATAACATCTAAAATGAAAGTAGAAATAAAATAAAACAAATTTTTAAAAAAATAGTTTAAAAATAAAATAGACTTTTGGCGACGTTTGTTTAATGTTGCCAACGCTTAAATAAGCGTTGTTAAAACTTTTGTCTTTCGGCAACGCTTGTACCGACGCTTAAATAAGCGTGGTAAAAACTTGCGCCCACCCTGCTTCTGGCGATCCAAGAATAAGTGTCGGTAATATTTTTGGCGACACTTTTAAAGGTTGGCAGAAGACTTTTTAAGCGTCGCCGAAAGTCTTTTTTGTTGTAGTGAACCAATTGTGAAAATACATATGAATGTGGAAGGGGAATACTTAAAGCACGAGATCAGAATATGGAATTTGTCCTAGAATGGTGAAATTTAAATAAACTAACAGTCATATCATCAAGAACAAGCTCTTATAGAAATTCAAATGAACTTGAATCACCATTTAGAAATGATACATACTAGAGAAAGTCATCAAAGCAAACAATTTTGGAAAAGAATTGGATTTTAGAAGTTAACTTTCGCTCTAAAACTCTAATATCACCCTATAATATGAATCAAACATAGTATGTAAGCTTTTCCTCTATAGAAACCTTCTGGTAACGAATCAAATTGAAAAGGGAAACAAATCTAACAACCTGAAGCTTTGTTGCTTGATAAAGTGTTGTTCGTTTGACCTCAAGAAGTTCATCATCATTAAACCAAAGTGGAGTTTTAAAACTAGTTGGAAGTACATCAAGATACCTAATAACAAGTTTCTAATAGATTTCAAAACGAGAAATGAAGGAAACATATCTCCAAAAGACATACTTATGGTTTCAAAACAGAATTCTCCCTAATCCGTTCAACTGTTAGAAACAACATGATCAATAACATATCATCTATTTTACCTTTCTCAAACAATGATCTACAATCCAGTTGTTGTGACTTTAATATTCACAACAATGAGGATTCTATTACCGATATTGCTGAGTTGGACTAGGGCTGAAATAGAAGTGGTTATATCTTTTAGGGGCTATTTTATAATTTTTTTAGTCTATAAATAAGGTTAGAATTGTCAAGGATAGGGTATTATATTTTTGATATTCTAATTGATATATTTTCTCTTTCAAATTACCAGAGTCGTCGCTCCTGGTAACCCTAACCCTAAACTCCCAATTTCTATTCAATTTGTTCTTTTATCAATCTATTCTTCTATTCAAATTGTTTTTCTACTTACTTTGTTCTTCTCTTTTCTCCTCTTAGAAGCTGTTATTGCGGAACTTATATCATGATTGACAGAGTGATCACAACAAATGGTATTAAAGCTTACGATCCTTAGACATCTGCTGAGAATGGTGAATTCGCGTAACAAAGGTAATGAAGAGTTGATCCAAAATTTGACTGAACGTATCGAGACGATGGAATCATAAATGAATTATAAGTTACAGTTACTACAACTAGAGAATTTCAAAACTAATCAGAATATTGAAGCAAAGTAGATTAAAACTTCTCGTCACTTGCAGAAAGATAACGCTGAGAAGTATGTATCTATAATAAGACTGATGGAATCTAAGAATTCGAACACAAATAATAAATCAACTGAAGACAAAGGAGGAGGTTCAAATACACCTCCACTACCGAGATCTGGACTTGGAACAACTCCTTATGAGAGAGATGGTATTTACAGAAGGCCAGACAAACAGACGATAATACAAAATTTTGGAACAATTGAGACTCATATTAGTAATCAGAATCAAACTACAGGTCCTAATTCGATACGGACTTTGGGAGGTATATCAATTAAGCAACTACAGATGGATATGGACAAATTTGATGGTTCAAACCCTAGGAGATGGATCAGAAGAGTTAATAAATTTTTCGATCACTTCACCATGCCTGAAGAAGTAAAGGTAAGCTACGTGTATTATTTTCTTTCTGGTGAGGCTGATGTGTGGTTCTAAGACTATCTGATAGATCATCCATTACCAAATTGGGACGAATTCTCTGAAGAGGTGTTATTGGCATTTCAAGAAGAGAGACACCAAGATGTGATAATAGAATTTAATCAGTTAAGACAGACATGAACTTTAAAAGAATATATCTATCAATGGCGAGAGCTAAGAGCATTGGTTACAACTAAATATCTTCCACAAAACGACGAATACTATGTGAAGAGTTTCATGGGAGGTTTACAATTTGAATTGAAAGAGGTTTTAAAAATGGAAGGACCAGTGACATTAGATCGGGCAATAAAGCTGGTTAAGGTGAATGACAAGTTCCTCGAACCTATTGGTAAGGAAAAGAAATTGTTCACCAAATTGCCAACTCAGACCTCAAATGTAATACAATCAAAACCTCTATGGAGTAATAGCCAACAAGGTACGTTTACATCAATTATTAACGAAATACTACTAAAATACCAGATAGAGATCTCACGTTTGCAGAAATGAGAGAAAATCGTGCTAAAGGTATTTGTTTCAAGTGTGATGGGAAATATTCCAAAGATCATGTTTGCCCCCAATCGTCATCAACTATTCAATATTGAAGCAATGGAAGACGAGTTATATGACTGGTTTAAAGCTAAAGAGGAGTCCAAAGCCGAATATATCTATGATGACAAAAATGATTGTCTAAAGGCTAAAGAGGAGGCCAGAGTCGAAAGGCTTAACGATGGGGGTTCGATTTCAATGCACGCTCTTAATAGGAGTGTTAATAATGCTACGTTCAAGATTATTGGGTAGCTCAAAAAAAGGAAAATCACTATATTAATCGATAGTGGTAATACACATTTGTTTATTGATGAGGATACTGCATCTCAGTTGGGTTGTGTTCTAAAGGAAACAATGCCTATGGGGGTGACTATTGCAGGTGGAGGCAGAATATTTAGTCGATTCTTATGCATGAATTTGGCTTGGAAAATGTAGAGTCATGATTTTCTACTAGACTTTCGAACGATTAAGTTAAGAGGTTGTGATATGGTTTTGGGAGTTGATTAGATGACTAAATATGGACCAATGAGCCTTGATTTCGAGAAGAGAGTTATGAAAGTTAGGTTATCCGACGAGAAGATTCGACTGTATGGTGATAAGGAGGGCATTTCCTTTTATTTAATGACAGGGGATGACGTAGCTCTTAATGTGAATAAGGGTTATGATTGTTATGGGGGTCAACTATTTTTTATGAATGCTGAGCCTACAACTCTGTTATCAGCCAAAATTCCTGAATTCTGTAAACAGTTTCTGATACAGAAGCCATGTTCGAAAAGGGCAAGGAAGTTCTTAAGGGGAAAGGGATGTTGTGACTCTAATATTCACAACAATGAGGATTCAATTACCGATATTGTTGAGTTGGACTAGGGCTGAAATAGAAGTGGTTATATCTTTTAGGGGCTATTTTATAATTTGTTAGTCTATAAATAAGGTTATAATTGTCAAGGAGAGGGTATTATATTTTTGATATTCTAATTGCTATATTCTCTCTTTCAAATTACTAGAGTCATCGCTCCTGGTAACCCTAACCCTAAACTCCCAATTTCTATTCAATCTGTTCTTTTATCAATCTATTCTTCTATTCAATCTGTTCTTGTATTTAATTTGTTCTTCTATTCAATCTGTTCTTTTATCAATCTATTCTTCTATTCAATATGTTCTTCTACTCACTTTGTTCTTTTCTTTTCTCTATGAGCTTGAGAGAGTAAATTAGGGATTTGAGAAAACATAAATTTTACAAAATGAAAAGTGATAGCTTCTACAACTCTACCTCTCTATTATCTTTATTTTATATAAAAGAAATATAGTCCTTAGATTTTAATAATGTTTACAATTATTCCTTCTATAATAAAAACAATATTAATTAATTTAAGATCCCCTCCTCAAGATGAAGATCTCTTAGATTCATATTGTCTCTAAGTAAATAGAATGCGGTATGCTCCAATGGTTTTGTAAAAATATATGCGTGTTGGACTTTTGAGTAGACGTGTTATGGAAGAACGAATCCTTGTTTAAATTGGTCTCAAACGAGATGAAAATCTATATCCAAGTGCTTGGTTCGTTCGTGAAAGACTGGGTTTTCGGCGATATGAATCGCTACTTGATTGTCACATCGTAATGGAATTGGTAGCTGTACTAGAATCTGCAAGTCTTTTAGTAAAAAAAAATCCACTTAAGTTCACAAACAGTGGTTGCCATGCTACGATATTCTTCCTTTACCGAAGATCTAGAAATTGATTTTTTTCGTTTTCCATGATATTAATGCATCACCATATTTTATACAGTATACTGTAAGTGATCGTCAACTATCTGTGCATGTCGCCCAATCTGCATTTGAAAAACTCTCAAGTAACTTGTTAAAATTACTAAGATAAAATAACCCATAAGAAGGTGTCCCCTTCAGGTATCTCACTACTTGAAGGGCTGCTTCCCAATGTATTTGCAGTGGCTCATGCATGAATTTACTTAACTGTTGAACGCTAAAGGCAATATCGGGTCGTGTAAAATTTAAATATATTAATCTTCCGAAAAGCCTTCTAAAATTTTCTAGTTTAGTCAAAGTAGAACTAGATTTGTAGTTTAATTTCACACCTTTAATCATTGGAACTGTGGCTGGTTTACAACTAGTTAAACCTGTATCAGTCATAATATCTAAAATATACTTTCGTTGATTAACATATATCCCAGACTTTTTTTCTATGTATTTCCAGTCCTAAAAAATACTTTGCATTGCCTAAGTCTTTAATAGAAAATTTCATATTAAGATATTGTTTTATCAAATTAATTTTGTCTAAATCATTTCCAACAATTAAGATATCATCTACATACACCAATAATGCAACAAAGGATTTATTAGTTTGTAAAGTAAATAGGCAATTGTCATGAACAGATTGTAGAAAACCAAAATCAATAAGACATTTTTAGAATTCTAAATTCCATTGCCTAGATGCTTGTTTTAGACCATATAAACTCCTTTTAACTTTACAAACCTGGTTTGGAGATGCATCCTTAAAACCTTCAGGTGGAATCATAAATACATCCTCTTCAATGTCATCATGAAGGAATGCATTGTTAACATCAAATTGCTGCAAAATCCAATTATTAGCAACAGTTAAAGCAAAAAATAATTTGAATGTTACCGTTTTGGCTACCGGGGAGAAGCTGCTGTGAAAATCAATCCCATCTACTTTTTTGTAACCCTTTGCAATCAAACGTGCTTTGTATTTTGAAACTAAACCATTTGGATTTAATTTTGTTTTGTAAATCCATCTACATCTAATTACTTTTTTACCTTTTGGAAGTTGAGTTAAAATCCAGGTTTCATTTTTCTTAAGATCAAAAAGCTCTTCTTCCATAGCTTGTTTCCAGTGAGATAATTTTGAAGCTTCTTTATATGAATGTGGTTCTTTAACCATAGAAATATTTCCTAAGAATTCTAAATATTCATCATCATCACACTTAGATGCATATGGATAAGTATTAGGAGTATATAATTTTCTATTATTTACAGATAATTTTGAAGTAGTATTCACACCATAATCATTTAACCAAATAGGGGTATTTCTTTCTCTTGTGCCCCTTTTTCTCCTCGTCTTATAAAACAAAAGTTTCAGTAACCGGTATTTCTGAAAAATCTGGATTTTGTAGAACTGGATTTTCATTTGGTAAAACAATATTTTCAACATATTGATCTGTTTCATCATTTTCTATTTCTGATTCTTCCAAGATTTTCGAAGTTTCATCAAATACATGAGAAAATTTTTTTATTTTTTCTGTTCTGAAATAGGGGGAAATGTTTTCATGAAAAATAATATCTCTTGAAACAACAATCACTTGTTTTTTTAAATAAAAAACTCTGTATCAATTTTGATTAGAGGGATATCCAATAAAGACACATTTTGAACCTCTTGGTTCAAATTTTGTTTTGTATGGAACATTGTTTTTGATATAACAAAGACATCCAAATACTCTAAGATTAGAATAATCTGGTTTTTGTTTAAACAGTTTGTGAAAAGGATGATCCCATTCTAGTGTTTTAGAAGGAATTCGGTTAATGATGTGGGTGGCCATTAAAATTGAAAAGGGCCAAAAAAAACTTGTGGCATTTTAGCTTGAAAAAGAATTAATCGAGCCACTTGTAAAAGGTGTTGGTGTTTGCGTTCAACTACCCCATTTTGTTGAGGTGTATAAACACACGTCTTTTGGTGTAAAATCCCATTTTTCCTTAAAAAAATTTCACATTCGTGATTAACAAACTCATTTCCATTATCTATTCTATTAACTTTAATGGAAAGATTGAATTGAGTTTTAATCATGGAATGGAAATCAATAAAACTTTGAGTAACATGATTTTTGGTTTTAATCATAAATGTCCAAGTAAATCTGTTATAATCATCGACAACAGTTAGCATGTAAGGACAATTAATAAGCGAAATTTCTTTGTAAGGACTCCAAACATCCATGTGAATCAATTCAAAACATTGAAATGTTTTAGAAGTACTAGATTTAAAAGACAATCTTTTTAGTTTGAAAATTGGACATATATCACAATGAACATTTTCATCTTTATTAATAAGATATGCATGTTTTAGTGCAACATCAGAAAGATGACCTAGCCTGCTATGTAGTAGTAAAAAATCAGCTTATGTATTGAAAGTATTATTTTCTATAACAGTTTTTGTTCCTAATTTTTCTAAGATGTAAAGGTTTTGAATCAATTACCCTTTTCCTATGATGTTGTTGTCTTTAGGATCCTGTAATAAATATCCAATAGAAGAAAATTGACACATAATATTGTTGTGATTAGCTAATTTAGAAACTGACATTAAATTATATATGAAGTCAGGAACATGCATTACATCTAATAATTCTAAATTTTCAGAAAGTATAATATTACCAATTTGTTTTACATGTTTAGTTATTCCATCAGGTAAAAACAAATGTACATTAGCTATGGTTCTAACATCAGTAATGACATTCAAATCAGAACAAATGTGACAACTAGCGCTACTATCAATTATCCATAATAGTTTGTTTTATGATTATTATGCACATTAAGACTACATGCACCTGTAACATTTTTTATAGAAGACATACCATCGTAGAAAGTATCTTTTACCTTTTCCTTTTTCATCGGCAAAGTAATTTTTTATCTTCTAATTGAAGGCAGCAGCTATCTCACTTTTGTTGAGTTTTCTAGAGGATCTAGAGGAAGATTTTAGTTGATCTTCATAGCAGGTAAAAGGTGTATTAGAAAGGTTGACTACATTCTTCGGTTTTTGTTCTTTATTTCCCTTCCACCAGTCGGGATATCCAATAAACTTAAAACATCCTTCTTGGTTGTAGCCCTCTGTCTTGCAGTTAATACAATATAGATCTTTATAAATAAACCCTCAATTTCTTCCTCTTCCTAAAGATTGTCTTCCTCCTCTATCTCTATTATTTTTTTTTTGTTTTGTCATTTATGCCGTTCAAAATTGTCCTTCATGAACATGGCAAAATTCTCAGTTTGATCGTTCATGGGAGACTGAACTTCTCTTTGTCTTTCAATGTTAAGTAACATAGCATACACTCGATTAATACTTGGCTTAGGATCCATAAAAAGAATTTTCGGTCTCGCATTGTTGTAATATTCATTCAAACCCATAAGGAAATGAGTAAGTTTAGTTACCATGTCTAATTGTATAACTAGTTTTGTCATTCTGCAACAATAAGAAGTTTTTGGGTCGCAATCACAACTCGGTAACGGTTCTAAGACCAATAGCTCATCCCATAATTTCTTGAATTTAGACAAATATTTTTCAAGTGTAAGAGTACTTTGTCGTAGATTGCTTATCGCCTTTTAAAGTTGGAATGTTTGCGGGCCATTATTTTCTTGATACTGTTCTTTAATATCAACCCACAAATGAAGTGTTGTAGTAGTTTGTGAGTAGTTGGCTTTTATCTCTTTTGAAAGTGTATTCAAGATCCATGATCGAACTAAGCAGACCACTTTTTTCCATCGATCGAACTCAGTTGCTTCAGTTGGAGCAATACATGACCCATCTACGAACCCTAATTTTGATTTTTCTTCTAGGCTAAACGAATACAACTACTCCATCCGATATAGTTTACTCCGTTGAATAATGTTGTGCATATGATACTCCCTGGATTATCTGAGTTCCGAATAGTAAAAAGATAGTTATAGTACTGTTTCTTGCTGACCATTGTTGTACTACGTTGAACACATTCTGCACTCGAAGAACTTGCCAAAGAATCTGACGAAGATATCAAAGATTCAAAATCACTTTCTTCTTTATCTTCTAATTTTCCTAAATCTTCACAATCTTCTTGCTCTGATACCATATGATCTTGAGAAAGAAAATTAGGGATTTAAGAAAACATAAATTTTACAAAATGAAAAGTGATAGTTTCTAAAACACTACCTCTCTGCTATCTTTATTTTATATGAAAGAAATATAGTCCTTAGACTTTAATAATGTTTACAACTAGTCCTTCTATAATAAAAACAATATTAATTAATCTAAGATTCTCCTCTAAGAAACTGTTATTGCGAAACTTATATCATGATTGATAGGGTGATCACGACACCGGTCCGAATATAGGATCTTGCAAGGCTCTAGTTGGTGTTATAGACAAATCAATTAGAACCACCAGAGAATCCCTGTACAATCAATTTATTACTGAATACATCATTTCAGAGGAGAAATAGAGAACTAAGGTAATGAATTACCGTCAGAGATGTAACTAAACTCACCTCGTACGCGCGACGAAAGATGGACTGGAGAGTGGAAGCCGAGACCGATGTAGTCTGACCAAATAAGTTAGAAAATGAATTGGTCATACGTAGAACGAAAATGAATTGGGTTTAGGGTTTTTTTACGGATACAAAATAAAAAACTAATTCCTAATTTTAAAATATATATGAGTTAAATTTTTACTGTTTTAATTAAATTGTTTTTAGTTTACATTATTTTTAAATAAAATACAGATGCTAATAAAAAAATTAAAATTAAAATTTATAATAAATAATAATTAAACTTTAATGTTAAAAAAAATTTAAGTAAAATTTAATTTAAAAAAAAATAAAATAGTGAAATAAAAATTTATAAACTTTAAAAATAAAACATAAAAATATTAAAAATTTAGAATAGTTAAATTATAAGATTCTTAATAAAGGTGGTTATATATATATATATATATATATATATATATATATAAAGGTTCAAAAAAAATTATTTTAATTTTTAGCCACGCTTAATATGCGTTGACATAAAATAAAATTAATTAATCCAATGCCAAAACCTAATTAAACGTTTAATTAATTAATTAGTGTGATAATTAAAATTTAATTAATTAAGGATAATGACCCAAAAATAAATAAATAAAATAATTTAAAATAAATGTTGTACACATGTTATTTCAAAATAATTTTAGAAAAATCAAGAAATTAAAATAAATAATTTATTCAAAACTTATTTACTTTAACCTAATACGAAGAAAAAATTTAAAATAAATTGGAAAAATATTTTTCATATTTATTTTAAATATTTTATATATAGAAAAGATTAAAGTTAAAATTAAAGGGTAAAAGAAAAAAAAAATTTCAAACAAATCCTTAAGGTTTTAAATAAAAAATAAATTCGCAATCAGGTGTAACCGAAATTTGAAAGAATGGTTATAGCTGAAACCACGACTATCAGATAAGTGTTGAATTGTCATCTAATGACAAAGGTGAAGTCGCGTCGCCCGCTGCAGCCGAAGGATTCGGGATAGTAGTTGTCGAATGTCTTCCATGCCTCTTCATCTAAAGGATGACACATTATCCCTTCTTCAGTAACATGACGAGCATGTCATGTCATGTCATGTGAGTGGCTGTCACATTCGATGCATAAAGCCTTTGCAATCTTCGAGCCAATGGCAAATAAAAGATTTGTTTGTACGACCTACGTTTATCACTATATTCCTTATATCTGGGAAGTTTACAAAACTTGCATGCTTCTCCTTCACTCCCATCCTTCCAAAACAACCTGCATCTGTTTCTATAAACATTAATCCTCGTTACAAGCAATCCTAAATCCATGACCAACCTTTTTGTGCTATAAAAATTCTCTAGTAGATTATTATCTTTTGGCAATAAAGATCTAATAAAATCCAGATTTTGGTTGACAACCCTCTCAAACCAATTGTTCTTAGATTTTAGGAATTTTATATTATAGATTAATATCAGGTTAGTGAAAGGGCATAAAATATTTATGATTTGAAATGGATCATTGTTAATGTGCTTTTGATCTGATGGAATATTTAACAGGTGCTTTAGGAAGATGTCGAAATTGAATCGGTTGATTTCCATCTTTCTAGATTGATTGAAAAGGCACCAGTAGCAAAATCAGCTCGGTCGATCGATCTTTAGGTATGTAGTTATGATTTTCAGTAGATTCATTCATTCATCACTATAACATTGTATTACTTGAGCATTTTAAGAAAACCCTTTATTAAAAATATGTAGTTATATTTTCTAATTAGTATATCGAGTTGGTCAAATGTAAGATATAATTGAAAAAATTAATAAATCTTTTATATTTCTCATTAGTATATCTAGTTATGAAAGTAATAGGCCTTGAGCAATTAATGAGATAGATTTGATAAATCTTTCAAATGTGGGATAGACTTGATAAAAATTGTCATTCGTAAAAGAATTTCTCTGAACCAAATCATATATTTTGTCTGTTTAGTTCTGAAAGCATTAGGCCTTGAGTAATTAGATGGTGAAAGAGGAGGCAACCCTTGCTTGCTAGCGATATTAGAGAATGTTATGTTAAATAGAGATGCTCCAATATCTATCATTTGTCTTATAAGTTTCCTTATTAAATTCATATGGGTAGATTCTCTAATTTTTATCATTTGTCTTTTTTGTAACTGTGTTTCTTATTAATAAAAGGTTTTTCAGGTACAGTAAGATATGCCTAAAATAAGTTCAAGAAAATGAAAAGCAATTTCAGTTCTAGAATCAGAATCTGATGATGTATGATTCAAATGCCTTATTTTATTTATTTGAACTTAAGATATGAATTTAATTATAATACATATTTGGTGTAACTACTTCAGGGGAGATTGAGGAAGAGAGTACAACAAAAGACACATAAAAATACCTCATCAAAGGAGAAGGCTACAAAAACTAAAAATGTTTAAGCTCCTTTACCCACACCAAATGTTCAAGCTTCTTTACTTGCACCAAATGTTTAACCTACCTTAATCTTGCCAAATATTCAACCACTATCACAACCACCACCACCATGTGTAACACTTAATCTTACTCAACCACCATCACAACCGGGTTTAATTGATGGAGCTGCTAATGAAGATATTGAGAATATAGATGTTACGGAAATGCAAGTTAAAAAACCTAAAAATCTTATCGGAATTAAAGGGGCCAAGTGAGTACTATACTAACATTTTATTTTTGTGTAGTTTAATTCATTATTCTAACATGTTTTCATTTTATATTTATGAAGCTTTGATTCAACCATCACAAAGAAAATAAATAAAATTGTGATAGGATATTGGAGAGGAGCTTATGTAAATTGGAACCAAATCCCACAAGATGTGAAAGACTTGTGTTGGACTAATTTCGAAGTTAGATTAAATTTAAGTTTTGTGAATATGTGTAATTTCATAATAATGAACTAATAAAGTTAATTGAATTATCATATGAAATATTCGAATGGGATCCGATAATGCTAAAATTTATAAGCTTTTTAAAAAAAAAAACAAGTTCAAAAATTCAAAGTTTTGTCGCTGTGGCAAAAAAAGAATTAAGAAAGCCTCCACACTTTACAGATTAAAATTGGATTTTAATGAAAAAAACATTTAATGATCCCAATTACGTAGAGAGGTGCATCAAAGATGCAGGTTGTCGAGATTTGTACACAAAAAATGGAGGAATTGTGTACTACGGAGATTCAATAAATTCAGAAGAACATCGACGAAGATTGGTGAGTAATCGTAAATTAGTTTATAAAATTAAACTTCTTAAAATTTATTTTGTTCTTTTTATTTTAGGCAATGGAACGGGGAAGAGCGCCAACGGTCTTAGAAACTTTTGAACGAACCCAAAAAAAAATGGAAGTTGGAGTGGAGATTGAGCTGCCAAAATTGTGGTATATATTTTAATTTGACAATATTTTCATATGTTTTAAAATATAAATTATAGTTTAATTATTTTATTCATTTTAATTTATTATAGGAAAAATATAATGAACTATAACAAAGACAAGAAGGTCTAGATAATTCTGAAAAAAATATGAAGAAATGTTGTGGGTTGAAGCGATGGGAGGTCTTAACAATGGACGTGTATTTAGAATGTCATATGTCCCTAAACAATAACTTATAGGTTACCTTCTTCATCAACTCAACTTTGTTTGGAATTTACAACCATAAAGAATGCCATGAAAGAGGTGCAATCAAATAATGCGGAGAAAGACGTAGAGATTGAAAAGCAACGAGAAGCAATAAATCATTGGAATTAAAACAAGAAGTTGCGTCAAAGGAAAAAGTTTATCTTCAATGCCAAATTGATCAACTTAATATTAACATAAGATATATGCTCGTTTATTTTCAAAACTCAAAAAATCAAATAGCGGGCGATGGTGTTATACCTCTATGATCAACAGAATGAGAAAATGTTAATTCTTTCATATATATATACTTGAGTATGATTCAATTAACTGAAAATTAGATAATGATAGAGATTCTAAAAATCCATGGATGAAATGAGTATGAATCAAATTTAGAAATAAATTACTTATTATATCTATAATTGAATTTAGTTGATGAGAGCATTATGGATTGATAGTTTAGCCAAAATTGAAGTTATGGATTATACAGAATTGTATCAGTTGGAATAAATGAAAATGTGATAACACTCGACACCAGTTGATAGCCAATAAATTAAATAATTGATAGATAATATGAGGAAGTACCTAGTATACGAGTATATGGCATTTGGAAAAATTGTTTATTATCTATCTCTAAAAGATCAATCGCCAATGAGATGCTAGTGCACAGCCTTTGTCATGGTAGCATAGGCTTAATATATACATTACTATTGCTCGGGGTCTGGTGTTTCTTCATAACTATAATAAGTCGGGCAACATCAATTAATGTTAAGAGCACTAATATTTTTTTATATGATGTAAATTTTGGGGCAAAGATTGCAAATTTTGGTTTGTCCTATAACCCACCTAAGATGAAAATATGGTTATCTAGATCCTGATGTTTATGCATTTTATGTAGTATTTATTAATTTATTTGTTTTTAATTGTTTTGAAATTTATATTTGTAAATTTATTTGCTTTCAATTGTTTTGGACAGGAAGCTTTTGAGTTGATATTTGAACTACATTTTGGAAGATGGGAGTTCATATTTGAACTTGATTTTGTAAGGATGCTGTATGTTTAGAAATACACAAATTCTAATTGTTTTGAATAGGAAGTTTTTGAGTTGATATTTGAACTACATTTTGGAAGATGGGAGTTCATATTTAAACTTAATTTTGTAAGGGTGTTGTATGTTTAGAAATAGACAAATTCTAATTGTACCCCATTTTGAAGGATTGTTATTAGATAATTAAATGTTATAATTTTGTAGTAGTATAATTGTGTAATTTGGTTGAACTTTGTTAATTTGGATATTTTGGTTGATGTTTAAGTGATATTATTGAATACAATTATATATTATATTTATATTAAGCATTTATGTATATTTAGATATTTATTAAAATAGGGATTGATAAATTAATTAATTAAAATTATTTTAAAAATAAAAAAGTTACAAAATGTGTGAATATTTATATTATAAAAATGTTACAAATTATATTAGAATATAATAAACTATGTTGCATAACTCATCTCTAAACTTAAAATTTTATATGATATAAATAAGTTACAAAAACAATATTTCAATTAGTATAAAATATTCGTTCAAAATTTCGTGTCGTTAAATTTTGTAACTTATTATATTTAATGAAAAAAATATTTTTATTGAAAATTTAAATCATACCAATCATGAATTTATGAAAACTATCCTCAAACATTATAGACATAATAATCATACAAAAATCAAGTGAATCACGGATATTATATAAGATATATGTAAGGATTAGTGCTAAAAATATATAGATTATGAATCGACATTAAGTGACAAGCCTAATAACAAATGTGAGCATACTTTCCAATCATACTAGAATTGATAAAATATATATAACTTATAAGGCATGATAAACATTATAAACATGGATTAAAGCCTAAATCCTATGGCTCAAAGAATTATAAACATGGATTAAAAATATTAAATATATTCAAATAAATGTAGAAAATCAATACATAATGAATAAAAATAGTTTTAGGATTTTCAAGCCCTAACTACACAAATAAAAAAATGAAAATTGTGGCCATACGATCCCTTTATTAGAAAAGCAAATCTTTAATTTCATCAAAATATTATTTTTTATTAGTTTCATTTTTCAAACATTTAATTATAATTTAATAAAAAAAATGAAATAAATACAAATAAAGAAAGAAAAAGGGCACAAAGAGGACAATCATATCAGGCCTAGGCCTATGATCTAGGATTAGGAATGCGTCAGTTTTGGACCTCGACCCATGGGCAAAAGGCGGGCCTCGGGTGGATAAACTAGGCATGGTATGGACTCACGGGCGCGGGTCGCTAGCGGGTGCAGGTCATAAATACAGGATCACAGGTTAGGAACGGATACAGGTGCGGGCCATGAGCGAGTCTGCGATTTCTTAAGAATGATCGTCCACCGCTAGCAGGGAGTAAAGGGAGTAAAACTATTATAATCTCGAATTAACTTTTAAAATTTTAAAATTTTAAAATTTTATGATTTTATAGAAGGTTAAAGAGTCTGATTTTAAATAAACTCTTACAATTTTAAATTTACGATAATATTATTTTATGATTTTACGAGTATATAAATAATTTTGATTTTACGATTTTACGTTTAAAAATCAAATTTTTATTTAAAAATTAAAAAATAAAGTTATTATTTTATCAAATATACTAATTAATAATTTGTAAGTATAATTTTTTTATAATGTTATTTACTTATTATTTTGTAAATAATTTATATTTAAATATATAAAATTTTAAAATTGACTTAATTATGTATATAAATAATAATATATAACTATTATTTTTTCAAATTAAAATTCAAGAAAATTTAAATTTTACGAGTTTACAACTATTTAACGATTTTACGTAAACTCTTGATTTTTACAGCTTTGGTGGAGAGTTTCAACAATATTATATATATATTTATATATATATATATATATATATATTATAATATTAATCAAAATATATATATTAAAGAAAAATTAAATAAATTTTTTACAAAATATAAACCTCGATCATTAATTAACAAAAAGAAATTAAGTAAAGTATTTCAATTCAATATTACACCTATTATGAATAACAATCTAAATGGTGAAACTTCACCATCATACTGTGAAGTGAAATGAAATATTAATTGGTAATTATAGATAGTCCTTTAGTTCATCATCATAGGCTTTTTAAGAGTCCAAGCATTTAGATCCTCAATATGCACCGGTGTAGAACCATTGTTGAAAGCATACAAGTAAGCTTTATCCATTACAGCTAGCTTCGGATACACCCTTGATGTAATGCATGTCTTCCCTCCTTCTCCAAAACTTTCCACCACCGAATGATCAATCTGTCGCGGAAACAATAATTTTTGATGTCATATTTTGTTTCGTTTATATTTAGAATTACTGTCATTTTATAATATTCTATGAACTATTTAAAAAAATAAACATAAATTAGCTCTATTGGTATAATTTTGTGTACATACCAATGTCCTCAATGAGAGCTTCATCTTCTTTGTCAAGTCAACATTAACAAAGCCTGCAAGTGATGGCTTATAGGTAGAACCATCTAAAGATGAGCTGATCAGATTAAAACAAAAAAAAAACAGATGGATGGATTAGAGAGTCAAACTAAATAATAACCATTTACAAAATATAAATACAAAATAATGAAAAAAACAAACCTTGTAGCATCAGAACACATGAGAACCACGTGCTTGTCTTGGGCCTTAAATACCCTAAAGAAGACAGATGTATACTCCTCAAGATACCTTGAAGCAAGTGTCAAAAGACCAAAAGGCCCAAGACCACCTTGTTTAGTTGAGCCCATATTCTTACACAATTCTTGGGCATCCCATTGAGACCACTTTGGATCAAACTCCTCTGCTTCATTCAAGCTTTCAAATGAGAAACTCACTTCAACATCAGCCTACAATCAACAACAAATACACTTATTTATTTATCTAGAATTAAAAAAAAAAAATGTAAAAGGATAGATTAGTAGTTGTACTTGGGCTGGTGTAATTCCTGTAATCTCAATAACATCTCCAATGTTGAGAAGTTGATGGTTATATTCAACTTTCTCCTCTCTCAATTCCTCAAGCTCTTCAATTGGCCATTGTAACAATTGCTTCCCACTAGGGTCTAGCCATAACTTTCGCGGAATTGTCTATTTTAGAGATAAAAAAGAGTAAGTTTTTTAAATGTTACGTAGCGTGAAAATTCTAACTAATAACCTTAACTATAAATCTCTTATTCAACTATATACATCATAAACAAAATAAATGTCAAAAGGATGGGGAGAAACACAACAAGTCATCCCACCAAACATTAAAATCTCCAAGAGAATCTAGTAATGAAACTCTTGGAAAACAAACATTTTTTTATAAAAAAAAGAAAAAAGAAAAAAGAAAAAGAGATAGTGTACCTGAATACCGGCCCATCCCTTCTCCTTATCTTGATTTGTTGTATCAGATTCATTAGACCATCCCCACAAAATCCTCCTATTCTTAACCGAATCAAAAAAAGTTTTAGACGCATAAAAGTTACCATAATCAAACCTCAACCCATTTCTTCCATCCACAAAACCATCATCCGGGTAATACCTATCAACATTCAAATCATACGATCCAATAGTATAATACTCAAACCTAGTCTCATCAAGACTCACTTTCAACACATGTTTCATATCACTCCCGACCATAGATGTCTCAACCCCATTTGGACTCGTCTTTGAAACCGGAAAAAAATCAGGACATTCCCACATTCCAGTTCCCGCTTTAGAATGCAAAGGATGTTGTGCTTTTGTCCATCTTACAAAATCCCTACTCCTATACAAATGAGTCATCCCTCTTTCCCTCCTCCTACCACCCACAACAATTTTCCAATGCCCGTTATTAAACCAAGCAGTTGTCGGGTCCCGGAATGCTGTTCGGTTAACTCCAATAACTGCCGAAATTATTGGGTTATTGTCGGGTTTTACCCATTCTCGAAGATACGGGTCAGAATAATTAGCTGGTATGGCGTAATTTTGGACCTGGGTTTGGTTTCCATCAATTATACCTGTGTAAAGAATAACAGGTTTATTACCCGGAAGAATAGTGGCCGAACCAGACCAACATCCGAATTGATCAAATGGTTTGGACGGATAGATGGCGTGATTTAGCGGTTTCCAGTTAATCAGGTCCGTTGAAACAGAGTGAGCCCACACAATATTGCCCCAAACGGCACCCTTGGGGTTGTATTGGTAAAATAGATGGTATAAGCCTTTGAAATACATTGGTGCTGTAAATTTATAATATAATATTAATTAACAATATAATATTATTGAAAACCAATGGGAAAAGAGGAGTATAGAGAACTAACCATTGGGATCTTTTTTGTGTAAGCACCCCAGAATTTACATGTAAAGAATAGAGGAAAAAGAAACCAAAATTATTCAATTTCCAACAAAACTCATAAATATTTACTAAATCTACTTTAATTATTATTAAAAAAACTTGATTGATCTATACAATTACTTTAAATATTCTTTGCTATTAAAAGATTATAAAAATAAAAAATAAAGACATATTTTATACATAAGTTAATTAGACTCTTCTTATATACAAAAATATACAAATTTTGACATAAGCTTTTGTCTTGATCAATAGATTTAGAAACACTACTTTTCATAACAATTGAGTTTTTAAATGATATATATGTATATATAATTTGATAGAATGTATAAAATAAAAGTAATGCTCATAATTGATTTAATGAGCTGTATATAAGTATTCCAAGACATTCATAAACAATTAAATCATTTAAAATTTTAATTGATTATATAATATATATATATATATATATATATATATATATATATATATATATATATACTTTTACAATTAATGTTGAAAAATTAATTATGTTCAAATAAATTAATTTATTAATTTTCTTTAAAAATTCATTTGAAGATAACCTGGTAGATAAGAAAATTATCCAAATTAAATTATTTTTGATAATAGTCATTAATAATTAAAATATAAAAATGGAAATCTTTTCAAATATGGAAGATATCTATTTTTGAAATAAATATTGATATCATTTGAAGATATCCTGGTAGATAATGAATTGCTCCAAATTAAATTATTTCATAATAGTCGTTAATAATTCAAATAAAAAAGGAAATCCTTTCAAATATGGAAGATATCCATTTTTGAAATAAATATAGATATCATTTGATGATATCTTGGTAGATAATGAATTGCTCCAAATTAAATTATTTCATAATAGTCGTTAATAATAAAAATAAAAACGGAAATCTTTTCAAATATGGAAGCTATCTCTTTTTTACATTTTACTATTAATATTAAATAAGGAAATTACTAATCAATTTAGTAAGCAGTATTTTTAGGCATTCATAAACAATTAAGTCATATATATATGTATACTTAATAATATTAAAAATTAATTAATTTTATAATAAATAATTGTTTTTTAGAAATTATTATTATTATATATATAATGTTGAAGAATTAATTAATTTAAAGATAATTTAACCTTGTAGATAATTAAATCCTTCCTATTAAATGATTTCATAATAGTGAATAATAAAAAAATTATAAACAATTAAGAAATTCATAATGAATTTATTGAGCAACAATACCCTAGACAATTCATAAACAATCAAGTCATAGTTAGGGGCGGAGCCAGGATTTGAAACCTACCCGAGCTAATTTTTTATAATTTAGTGTGATAGATTGATAGTATAATTTCTTTTATTTTGACAAAACTATGAAACATTTAAACATTATAAGAAGATATGATGTGTCAATATAATGTAATAGTAACAACAACAAAAAGTGATATAATAGAAAGGTGATGAATTAATGTACGTACCATTGATCCAATGTTTTTTAGGTTGAAAATGAAAACCAGTCCTGTGTTGTTGATTGACTTGGTGAGCAAATGCAGAGACATAGTTTGTGTATATCTTATGGGACCCTTGAACTCCATTGTTAGACAATAAAAAGATCAGAAAAGCAATCAAGGTCTTGAAGAAGAAGAAGAAAAACTCCATTTTTGATCAGAAAGAGAAAGAGATGGGAACGAGTACTTGGGGAGAAGGTGAATTAGTCAAGGGCTCTTTTATAGGCTATTAAGAAGGGAAGAAGAATATTATGTTAGTAAATATGGATTGTGGATTGTGGATAAGAGTCTAGTCAATATTAAATACTTTACTTCTTCTAAATTAATAAATGGATTGGATCAAATTCCCAGTATCCATAACTTTAAAACATGCGTTTTCCTTTTCTCTCTTATTTGCAGGAAAATATATAGACATTAATAAAAATGTTATGAAAAATCTATTATAGATATTAAAATTGTTATTAATTTTACAATCTTAATATAAATGTAATAGATAATAGTGTGTCAATATTTTGGATCAGTCATACACGTCAAATTAAAGTTTTTTTTTTTTTGTACATTAAAGATTGTGTTAATTTGAAGATAAACATGTACAAATTTAGAGAAAGTTTTATGTTTTTATATATAAATATTTTTATATTATTTAATTAAGATGGTTGAATTATAATCATAATTACATATATTTTATATTTTATGTAATTATTTTTATTATCTTATTTAAATACTTTGTTTGTTTATATTTTTTATTATTTAAACTATGTTATAATATATGATAATTATTCATTTAAAATAAATTTAAATATTCTATCTGATATTTGGAATATAATGATCGATTTTGAAAATTATTTGTCTAAATTAGTTGTAAATAAATGTATAGTTTAGTTATACTAAAATTTTGAATTTACTTTGTTT
>NC_061862.1:121088766-121163300 GCF_907164915.1 Impatiens glandulifera | reverse complement strand
TTCAAGTAATTGATAACCGCGAGTCACCTATGCAATCGCCCTTTGAAAGAAGATATAAGAATGCACAAATCTTGGTATGACACTACAATTAAAATTTAAAACAGTTCAATTTTGGAATTCTAGTAGCACTAAAATACATTACATAATGTTGTTTGTAATGATGTATCAGGATGACTACATTCAACAATATATGAACGACGTAGACCCCGTTCTTGGTAAAAAGTATGGCGGTTTGGAAAAGACGTGTCTGAAATTGCCATGGCAGGATTCAAAGAATTACACTGACTGCGGCATTTATTGCATGAGACACATGGAGACGTATGAAGGTGAGGTGAAGGGGTGGAAAACTGGCTTTGGAGTTAAAAGAAATGTAAGGAACCAAATAAGGACATTGAGGATGGAATACTGTTGGCGTGTCATTGGCTCGGAGCTCAACAAGGCAAGGAGCGAGGTCTACAATTCCTGCCGTAAATGGATAAGTCAATGATTTAGGAACTGTATACATATTGTGTAATTAAATTTTACAAATTATTTTAGTTCACATGAGTACAATAATGTACTCATAGACAGATGGGGTAATTAAACTATTCCTATAATTGTAATGATTTATTGTTACAATAAAGAATATGTTGTGTAATTTCAATTCTAAAAAATTGTTACTTCACATCCTCACACTTAGGAACGTGTTTACATGAAGTGTTTTTTTTATGAAATTTGATTTTCAAATACTTGTTCAATTATGTGTTAAATGAATAAATTAAGTGAAATAAACATGAGCCGCATAAATATTCGCTTCAAACACCTTCTCTTCATAAAATATGTATGTGAAGCCTCTAATTTCATGAAAGAAATATGAAGAGAATAAATATTCGCCTCTAATACATATTTTCGATGAAGCGAATACATATTCGCCTCACGTTACTGGTAATGTAAAGCCACCATCTCATCCATGAGAAGCGGGATGACTTGTCATGTCACTGCACTTACCACGACATGTAAATACCAGTTTCAACATAAAGATAAATTTCATCAGACAAAGATGGTTAGGTTCAAGCGAAAACATCTTCGCCTCAGTATTATGTTTCATTTTCTCAATTTGCAACTAAAAGGATACTTAATATTAGTTGACTTGGGGCGAATAAATATTCGATTCATATAGGTGTTTGTAATTTTTTAGAAATGAATTAGTGTGGTCATTCATTTGGTATTTCATAAAACTTCGCATGCATACATTCGACCTTATTCTTTGTTTCAAATCCAACGTACATACAATACTATATACATATCAGATTTCACATGAAACTGGAATTCGATAGTTGAGATGACAAAAGAACAGTGAACGGAGTATTGGCGTCCATGCTGAAACTTTCGTCCCATTGTTGAGGAGTTGAGAACTGAGGAGTTGTCGTTGGCATTGCACTTGATGGCTGGAAAGGAAGATCAAATTTATTTAAAAGTATGTTATTATATGAATATTAATAACACAATTATTAGTAAAGAAGGGTAAGTCAGCAATTTCATACCGGAATATGTGATTCACTAGTTATTCTTGTTGATTTTCGTTTTCTTGAGTTCTTCTCCAGTCCACCTTTCCTTCTCTTACCCGACTTTGTTGGCTTCTTAGTTTTCATTCCTTTTGCTTGCACAGGGGCACCCTCGGCCGAACGTGATAAACCGGTTGGTGGAGTTTGCATATTTAAACTCTCCTGCAATTTTTTATCCACAAACGTGCACTGGCTCAGCATGATTTCTTTGACATGATTGTAAGTGTCATCTCTTTCGGCTGCCTTGTTAAATAAATGCATGGACAACCCACACAAATCTCTGTATCTTATGTTATGAAGCTCACTCGGATCAACATTAGTACTGTCCACGGTTGGATCAGTTCCAAATATTCCATCTTTGGCTGTTCTTGTCCACCTCTTCAATATCAACGCCGGAGGAATCTTCAACACGTCAATCGTTGTGAAAATCTTTAGGATGTGAGCACACAAAATCCCTCCAAATTCAAATTTACAGCAGCTACACTCGATATTCTTATCGTCATTCTTATGAACTGTAACTGTATGAGAGCATCTCCTAGTGTGGGGTGTTACCTTGTATTTTCTGTGTGTGTCAACATCCTCTAACATTTCAACACCACAATCATGCGACATAAACCATTGTTGTTCAAAGCACTTAAAGACCTCTGGGGTGTAAACTTTGCAGGCATCCTTTAAGATCAAAACTGGATAGTTAAGACTTGGTTGGCTGGTAATTGATTTGAAATCAGCCTTCAACACATCATATCTTCTTTCATCAAGTAGTCTTTCAAAGTGTTTGAAAAATTCTAAAAACTTGTGTTTGTATGAGCAGTACCTTTTCAACATACTGTTCATACTCTCACTTCTCTGTGTTGTCGTCATATCAGCACAAAACATTTGTCGTCCATACACTAATGCCCACTTTCGCCTGATGCTAAACATGCGTTTCAACCAATCGTTGTTTTCAAGCCCGTAGTTTGTCAACATTTGATTCCAAGCTTCAACAAACTCTATCTCTTCTTCAAAATCATATATACACGAAGAAAAATCCTTAGAAAAATCTCTGAAATTATGGAACACCGAGCTAAGATGTATGGCTGCATTTTGAAATATGTGCCAAATACAGAGACGATGATTTGTTTCGGGCCATTGAGACGCCAAGGCCTTAGCCATGGCCGCGTCTTGATCTGTAAGAATGGTTTTTGGTTTTTTCCCATGCATAGCTTTGGTGAAAGTCTCAAACAACCAATCAAAAGTCATCGCAGTTTCATCGTATAATAGAGCTGCTCCAAAAAGAATTGATTGTTTGTGATGATTGACACCTACAAAAAGCGCAACTGGACGACCTTCATTATTCTTTTTGTATGTGGTGTCAAAACTGACCACGTCTCCGAAGTATGAATAATCGGACCGCATGTTGGAATCACACCAAAAAATATTCGTTATCAAATCGTCCGCATCAAGTTGAAAAGCATTATAAAAACCAGGATCATTGGATTGTTTGTTCTGCAAATACTCTAATACACCCCCTGTTTCCCCAAAATTACACTCTCTGGTTCTTTTCGTGCGCAGGTAATTTTTGTAATCCTCAGGAAGAAAACCTAGATTCTCCCTTCCACCGATTTGTTTAGACATTAGAGCATGTGATGACTTAGGAGGAATTCCCACGTTAGTGGCCATCTCGATATGTAAGCCTGCAACTGCAGAAATATTCCTATGGCATCTATACAGGTGAGTTTTCTTTGGACTTGCAAGAGGATGACTATGATCACTAATAAAATTTACCACTTGGAACTTTCCATTGTCTGCACGCTTTATCCTCAATTTCGCTTCACAACAGAACCGAGTCACAGAACGTCTACGTTTCACATAGACATCACGTTTGTCCTTTCCCCGTTCACCCTGTGCACTACAACAAAAAACTCTATCCAGTATTTTACCCTCCTTGTCTACATGTTTTGAACTGCGCCTTATACCAAATCCTATTAGTTTAGCGTATGCTAAGTAGAATACGTAGCCTTCTTCTTCACTCTCAAATTCTCTACCTAAAAGTGGAATTAAGTTGGATTCGATGTCCTCCAAAGGTTGGCCGTTTCCATCGAAATTCAATTGACGACGACAAGTAGCAGATTCGCTGTTCAGTTTGAACAAGTGGAAAATAGAGGTTTGTAGATTATTGGAAAATGAAAACAATATAAGCGAAGAAAGCTTCACTTCAACAGTATGAAGATTGTAATATTAGGCGAATATAGTTTCGCTTCATAAGATTTTATCTCATAATATAGTAGTGAAGAGATCTTCGCTTACATGTGCACTACAAAAATTGGAGAAGTTAAACAATGTTACCTTAAATCAATAATATCATTCTCGTCCATATCATTCTCGCTGATACGTATTCCTTCCTGATAATCAAAAAGAACAGAACATTTCATGTCGAGTATTCAAAAAACATAGAAAAGGTTGGGAAGAAAAGTAAAGGAGGTATAGATGACATTCAAAAACATACCATTTTATAATTTAGGAAGACGGATTGATATTATAATGAAGTCTCCGGCGAAGGAGAGGTCGATGGTAGACAATGTAGTATAACTCCGGCGAAGAAATGGTCGTACAGTAGAGAGAGAGAAGAGTACAAAGTTGTCTAGCTTAGCAGCATGGCTTGCTGCATGCAGCATTTAATGAAAAGGTGGCAGGTGTTAGGTGGCGGTGAGGTGACTTGTTAAAAAAATTATTTCATTTTAATAATTAAATGACAAAAATTATTATGAAATTAAATTAATAAATCAATCAATCAATCAGTAAGCGAAGATTTCTTCACATTATTGTTTTGACAATTGTTTTACAAATATTATTTTGACAGTAGTTTTAAAAAATATTAATTATTTATCAAATTTATACTTCAAGTTATACAGTATTTGTTAATGTTTCAAGATTTAGT
Source organism: Impatiens glandulifera (assembly GCF_907164915.1). Taxonomy (NCBI): domain Eukaryota; kingdom Viridiplantae; phylum Streptophyta; class Magnoliopsida; order Ericales; family Balsaminaceae; genus Impatiens; species Impatiens glandulifera. Next base: position 121,158,839 of record NC_061862.1, on the reverse strand, counting down.
TAAATATAAGGCTGATGTTTAAAAAAAAACAATTCGAAGAACAAAAAACATAATTCTGAAATCAAATATGACATTGAATTTTCAAGAATGCAAAATATTCAAATATTAAGTAACAAATTAAACCAACACATGTCTATTACAAAAACAAAGGCTGCAAATCACAAGCAGCAATGGATTCTAGCAAGCTTGTGTGAGGAACACCAAACACATCCAAATATGTCTTCAGAGGATTCTCTGCCTCAAATACCCAAACAAGTTCATTAACATCGTGCCTAGACTTGTCGTATACAACTATAGTTTTGTCGTCCTCGGGCTCGACAAATGGATTCTCCATTTCTTTAGTTGTACCTCCTCCAGCAATTACAAACCCCATAAGATCAAGTTTGTAAGCCGGGATGAATTCCCCTGCAAATATGAAGGTGTAACTGTCGAAGAGTTTGGGCAGCTGAAAGAAAATACAATACATTATTAGTAATGATGGACAATTGAATATCATATGGAGGAGGGAATAAGACAAAACTTACATTGTTCAAATAACGCATTCTGCCAGCTCTTGGACCGCCCACAGTCCCATGATTATCTCGCTGCACCTCGTATGGTTCCTCGTCCACGTAACAGTTAAATCTGATTGATGATTTTATCCCTGTATAAAAGCAATAGGTGTTTTTAGTTTCATATATGTGAAAATGAATATTGAGTTAACAGTAAAGGGTTAAGAATAACAGAGTCTCACAATCAATGGTAAGGACCCAACTCCCGTTCAATATGCCCTTCAATACTTTGATAGTGCGACCGCATCCACCATTAGAATCGGTGGATGCTATGACGTGGGTAACATCGTCTCGCCACCTCATTGACACCGTGGCACCACATGTGTTAGCATATTGTTGCATCAAGTGCTGTTTAAGAACAATCATAAATATTTCAGTTAAACAGGATGAAAACTTAAACAATATGGAAAAAAAAGGGAGAAATGTAACGAAGAGTACTATCTCTTCACTTGTTAATTGATTTGGGCATAAAATCCAATCTTTGCCAAAGTTTTGGACGGATGCTGAGGCAGCCTGCACGTGCATGAAAAAAAAAACGGTCTTTGTGAGTATGTACTAGGGTTTCAGGGAAATAATATCACAAAACACAACACTAGGTAATTTTTCCTAAATAACATTGATTTACAGTCAAGGTAACATTTTGAGAGTAGGGTTTCCAAAAGATTAAAGAGACAACAACATCACATAACAGAATCTAGTGTAGTAGTTCCATAATCCTAAATATTAAAAGCTACTAGTCAGGAATACGTACCATTGTGGAGTCGTGAAGATGTGGATTCAGGTTCGGTCGACGGGGAGCCGGTTACGAATCGCCGTGAAAAGGAGGCAGGAAGAGAGAGAGATGAATCGGGCGGAAATGATAATAAAATAATCATATTAGGGGGTATATATATTCATGTAACCGGGGCGAACATGTCTTCTTTCGAAAAGCGACTATTCATTCCATGTAACATGACACAGGGACCAGGGGCGAATAAGTGTTCTCTCGAGAAGCGACTATTCAATCCATTTTACATGGAACATGGTCTAGGCGAACAAATGTTCTTTTCCAGCGAAAAAATTTAAATAAATAAAAAAAAGTAATGAATTAATTGAAGCAAATATACCTTCGCTCATGAAGGTCTCCAGCCAAAAAAAATTAAATAAAAAAAAATAGGAAAAAAAAACTAGCCGGTAATTGAGGCGAAGATTTGTTCGGTTGCTGCATGTCATCTTGAATTAATATTTAATAAACGGAAATATAAAATCCATGTCATTTTGGTCTTCACATAAACGGGTAAGTGTCTTTACATGGTAGTCAAGCGGTCTTCTCATGGGTGGGTAGGGGGGTTTTACATGAGGTTTTTATTAGAATGAATTGACGCAAATATATCTTCGCTCCAGAGAGTCTCGAGGCAAAAAAAATGAAATAAAAAAAAAATAGGAAAAAAAAACTAGCCGGTAATCGAGGCGAAGATTTGTTCGGTTGCTGCATGTCATCTTCAATTAATTGAATTAATATTTAATAAACGGAAATATAAAATCCATGTCATTTTGGTCTTCACATAAACGGGTAAGTGTCTTTACATGGTAGTCAAGCGGTCTTTACATGTGTGGGTAGGGGGGTTTTACATGGGGTTTTTATTAAAATTAATTGAAGCAAATATATCTTCGCTCCAGAGAGTCTCGAGGCAAAAAAAAAGAAATAAAAAAAAAATAGGAAAAAAAAAATAGCCGGTAATCGAGGCGAAGATTTGTTCGGTTTCTGCATGTCATCTTCAATTAATTGAATTAATATTTAATAAACGGAAATATAAAATCCATGTCATTTTGGTCTTCACATAAACGGGTAAGTGTCTTTACATGGTAGTCAAGCGGTCTTTACATGTGTGGGTAGGGGGGTTTTACATGAGGTTTTTATTAAAATTAATTGAAGCAAATATATCTTCGCTCCAGAGAGTCTCCAGGCAAAAAAAAAGAAATAAAAAAAAAATAGGAAAAAAAAACTAGCCGGTAATTGAGGCGAAGATTTGTTCGGTTGCTGCATGTCATCTTCAATTAATTGAATTAATATTTAATAAACGGAAATATAAAATCCATGTAATTTTGGTCTTCACATAGACGGGTAAGTGTCTTTACATGGTAGTCAAGCGGTCTTCTCATGGGTGGGTAGGTGGGTTTTACATGAGGTTTTTATTAGAATGAATTGCAGCAAATATATCTTCGCTCCAGAGAGTCTCGAGGCAAAAAAAATGAAATAAAAAAAATAAAAAAAAAATCCAAGAAAATAAAAGATTGAATTACTTGAAGCGAATATTATATCGCTGCCTGTGTTATTTAATAAATTAAATTAATATTTAAAAAACGTAAATATAATATGACTGTCAATTCGGTCTTTACATGGACGTGTAAGTGTATTTTCATGAACGGCAGGCGTTCTTCTCATGGGTGGGTATGCGGGGTTTACATGAGGGTCATGGCAACGGGCGTGTAGATCAGAGCGAAGATATCTTATCTGGGTATTATCTGAATAATATATTATTTCCTGGCGTTAACGGGCGCTTCCGTTAACGGCGTCTTGTGTGAACCCGGGCCTAAACCCGGATTCCGGATTCTCCCTCCCTCCGTCTCCTGCCCAGATTGATTTATTATTAAATTAATAATGCTGCAATCTGATTGGTGCGTCACAGGGGAACACGGCAATCGGTAGCAGAAGATCTGAACTGCCTATATTCTCTCACATTTTCTCTCCCACTATCGATCCTCTAAAATTAACTTATATCTATTTTCATAAATAATTCTAATCACCAATTTGTTTAATTAGTTGAGATATAAAATATAAAAATTATTGAAAATATTTTTAAGTTGAATTATTCTCTTACGAGTATACAATTAATATTGATATTTGCTTTTTCTCATTTTTTATTCTTTTTATTTTTTTTTTATTAATTTTTTTTTCTAAATTCTAAATCTTAAATCTTAAATCTTAAATTCTAAACAATACATCTTAGAACCTAATTTTAAACCTTATATAGCCTAATTTTAAACCTTATATCCTATATAATATAGGCTATACCATATACTCTGTATTCAATATATAAATATATATTCATATAAAAAATATAAAAAATTAATAATATTTACTATTTGTAAATATTAATAATTAATATATATATATATATATATTAATTATTAATATATAATAATAGTAAATATTATTAATTAAGAGGAAAGAGATATTCACGTCATGTCATTTGCAGCCTAGGTATCACGTATCATTGTTCTTCTTTTATATTGAAAATATTATTTATTTTTTAAGAAAATGTGAATTTTTAATTTATTCACATAAATCATGCAATACAAACATCATTGTAGAGAAAAATAAATCAACTAATAATAATTAAGGTGGAAAAGTGATAAAGAGAGGGAATTTGGTGAGGAAATGACTTGACATCACATTCATTGATTGGAAAATATAAAAGTGGAAGAAAGAGAGAAAATAAAGAAATTATTTGATTCTCATTAAGGTGTGGCATGAATAATAATAAGTAATTATGTAATACCAATAAAAATAGGAGAATTAAAAGTGTCAGAATATCATCAAAGCAAACAAGAACCTAACAAATAAATATATTAATAATCCAACAGATTAAGGTAATCAAACAGATTAAGATTAAGATGTTTTTGAAAGAACCAAATTCAAAATGAATCTAAATATCCTTATCATGATTAAGTTTGTGCCTTGCGCTCTACTTTCCTTGTTATTAATATTATGATTATTTTTTTTTATTAAATTAAAAATATAAAATATTATTATTTTTATAACATAATTGTTTAAAATATATAAAATATTTAAGTGACATAATTTAATAAAATATAAACATTTAATATTTTTTCATATTAATTATATTTTTTTAAAATAAAAATAAAAATAATTAAGAAATCCGATCCTTTGCTGACCCTTGCTGAACTTGCTGAAGTCCGACCGAAGCAATAGTCTTCTTTGAAATTTTGAGGATGCGCATTAGAGGCTCACCAGGCCACGGTCTTTTTCGTCGAGGGCGACGAATTTTGAAGGGGATAATATTAGGGTCTACAAATTAAGGCGTCGGTCCTAGAATAATTCCAACACCCTTCTCAGTCCTAGTGTGCACATGGGTCAGTTTATGTTTTTTGTTTAATAATTATGTTTTATTTCCCTTCTCTTATATTTCTCTCAAACCGAATTCTGTTATTTCTACAAGTTGTTGTAACAAATTTGTAACCGACTACTCTCGGTAATTCAGCCGCTATAAATGCTGATGCCCACCCCACTTTTTGGCCATGAAATGAAAGCTTTGTGAAATGTCTTACTCTTAATTATTCTCTCGATCTTGAACCTTTATCTTGGACTACTAGGTATATTCTAGTAGTATTCTCTTCTCACCTTTGTTTCTTCTCTCTTTAACTCGAATTCTCTTCTCACATTATATCCGTTGCGCTTGATTAAAAAATTTCACACTCGATCCCAACAATCAAAAACTCGTTTCTTGAATCAATGAACTCAGTAGGCTAAGTTATAGTTCAAGCCTAACATAATGTTATTAGTATTGGCGATGTTTGCCTAGAATAAAGCAATGGGTCGAAGTTGCTGCTTAAAGATGTTCGACATGCTCCGAACATGAGGTTGAATTTGATTTCAACTGGAAATCTTGATGATGATGGTTTCTTGAGCTCTTTTGGTTCTGGAAAATGGAAACTTTTGAAAAGTAATCTCGTTGTAGCTTGAGGTGATAAGTTTTCAAATTTATATTTAATTTAATCTTTAATAAGTAAAGATAATGTGAATGTTGTATGAAGTAAAGAAGCTTCAAAGTTATGGCACTAAAGACATAGTCACATTAGTGAAATCCTCCCTCAAGAAAGTCAAATCTCTTAGAGTTGGTGCATTCAAACGTTTGTGTACCTTTAAAGGTACGAATACTTAGTGGTTCTCTTTACTATGTAACATTTATTGATGATCATTCTAGGAAGCTTTGAATCTATGTTTTGGAAACTAAAGATGAAGTTTTAAACAAGTTCAAGGAATTTCATGCTCTTGTTGAAAGAGAGACTGGAACGAAGATCAAGTGCATTCACAATTATAATTATGGTGAGTATTGTGGTCCATTTGATGCATACTACAAAAAATATGGGATCTGACATCAGAAGACACCTCCCAAGACTCCTAAGTTGAATGGTCTTGTAGAAAGGATGAACATGACAATTGTTGAGAGGATTAGATGCTTTCTTTTAAAAACAAAAATGCCCTTAACATTTTGATGTGAAGCATTACACACTGTGGTACATGTTATTAATTTGAGTCATACAGTTGCTTGTTGGAATTAAGCTAATTCCATTAATAAATGAAATAAGATTGTGAATTAATAAAATCAAATAAAATTCAATTTAATTAAAGTATAATGTTATGATAAACATTTAACTTTAATTGCCTATCAATTGGCTAACGTTTAGACCTTTTAATTTGCTAGCATTGAATGTCTAACAATATTGTATTTCAACAAATTAACGTATAGGCAACGATGTTAATTAGTTACGGACAAATTGACAAATTAATGAGCAATATTCATTGCTAATAAACGTTTTGGATGGTTTTATTTGAAGGTTTAATTATCAGCAATATATACCCATTCATTATTCATTTCACATCACAACCTCATCATTTCATTCTTTCTCACTCCAGAATTCCAAAAGTCTTCTTCTTGTTTTGTGAGTGTTCTTCGAGTTCTTTGCTCGATATTTCCGTTGAAACTCGGTGATAGTTTAGGTACGCTGATCAAGTTAGATGAGTAGTGATTTTAGTGCAGAATCACTACAGGATTCGTTGTACCATGGAGATAGTCATCTGCGATAAGCTCCAGCACAAACGGGAGACGATGAAACTTGTTTAAGGGAAATGTGCTAAGCACATGCCTCGAATCAACAATTTATTCGATGATATTGTTCTTCATATATTTTATTTATTTCATGTATTTGTAACATAATTTTATATATATTTATATAATTTATTTCAAGACAATATTTCTAACAATCTTAAAACAGTTTCATGTGCTAAGTTATTTAGTAGCTTGTGCCATCGAAATTTTTGTCTTTGATGTTTCAGGAATACGAGTTATGATGTTATAAACCAGATGATTGATTATTTCGACAAGATAAAGTTGTTAATCTAAAGGAATAGAAAAATCTACAAATAAAGATAAGTCTGTATTGTATATATATATATATAATGTTAATTATTATTAATATTATTTGTATAAAAGCTTACATTTATAAGCTAATATTCTAAAGAAAAATGGTGTATATTTATTATACAAAAGTTTTCTAGAAAATAAATTAGAAAACAATAATTTATTTTATTTTTAAATAAATGTTTGTTGGTTATTAAAATTATTAATAATAATGAATAAAAAAAAGAAAGTAACTAATATGTTAGCTTTCAATTTTTATAAAATGTATGGTGTTAAAATTAATTATAATTGAAACATATGGTTTCAGTTTGAAAATAATTAATTATAATATATACCTTCTTTTTAATTAAGCAATATAATTAATAAGAATATGGTAGGATGATTTAATAAATAAAGAGAGATGATATCTTTATTTATATACATAGTTTTATATATTACATTTTATTATGGTAATAAGTTATCGTTTTAAATTTGTATATTCATTGATTGACAGAGTCTAGTCAAATATGAAGTATAAGTTGTCTCTAAAAAGAAGATAAAATGTCATAAAAGCGGTACAACAATGAAATGGTGCATTGGTGCAGTGGTTTAAAGTTCAGACGTAATGGTGCGTAACGGAAGGGAGGTCCCGTGTTTAAATCCAACTGATGAGATGATTTGATTTCTTTTTGTAGAAATCAGATTTACTAAAATGACTATGGTCATTGATGTTAAAAACTATTCCAATTTCTTGTGTAGAAATTATGAGATGAATGAGATTGTCAATGATTTCTTTGTAGAAATCAGACTTGATAAAGTCATTGATATTGAAACCATTTTAATTTCTTGTGTAGAAATTATGAGATGAATGGGTAGTCAATGATTTCTTGGTAGAAATCTGATTTGTTAAAGTCATTGATGTTGAAACCATTCTAATTTCTTGTGTAGAAATTTTGAGATGAATGGGTAGTCAATGATTTCTCATTATCATATGTATAATGAGATTAAATAAGTTATTTGTTTTAGAACTTATTCTAATCATGCATTTAAAGAGACACGACTATGTTAGTCGAAATTGTCTTCGCAAAAATTATCTTGATGAAAATAATCTACTCAGATGTATTCTGAGCATGCATAGTCGTTTAACATCGATTATTGTTCAAAACATGGCAATGTAAAATCTTCAATTAAGATATGAAATATATTTGTAGTTATGTTTAATTTGATTATGTGCTAATTGATTATTAATATAAATCATGCATATTAGCTAATAGAAGGATGATTCATGTTATTCATAATAAGTATGATTATCTAGAAATTTATATATATATAAATTAAGATTTGTTTTCTATCTTTGAAATTTGTCACAAATCATGTGTTCTTTGATTGACAAAGATTTCTTATAGAATGTTAAAAGTCACCTAATTAATTAAGAAACGAATAATTGATGACATGAATATTTATTTATATAATTAGTTAGTTTTATATTTGATTAAAGATAAATGAAACATTCTAATTAAGTGTAATAATTAATATTTTAATTAATTATCATGTATTTTTTAAACGGTATTTTTAATGATAAATGAAGTTGTATATATATTTATTTAATAATATATATGACATATTATTTGTCTGATTACGTTTCTATGTTATTGACTATATATATTATAGTTGTTTTGTCATTGTGGTGACTAAAATGAAAGAAACAATAACATATAATATCATATATATGGATATATTAATTTTGGTTTAATATATTATATTTGATATACATTGTTCAATTGCATCATTAAGACTTACTTAATTTGATAATTTTGAAATCAAATAATTACAAGCGAAGTCTTGTTTGATTTGAGAATAATATGGCAAACGTGCCGATATTACGGGATGCAAACGTGCAACCGGAAATAAATGTTTAAGCGACTTCGGTAAAATATGCTTGAAAAATTATGATTTCTTTTGTAGAAATCATGTGATATGTTGATTATTTATTTGATTAAATATTCTAATTTCTTTTATAGAAATTAAGTGTTGAAATAAATATTTTAATTGATTAAATATTTTTAATTTATTATGCAGAGATTATGTGAAGAATGATTTATATATGAATAAACATTCTAATCTCTTGTATAGAAATTATATTTTATTCAATTAAATATTTATGATATAGTTATCTTATTCATTGTATGATAAGTATAACAAAAAAATCTGTAAAAAAATCTGTGTGACAATTTCTTGATTAGAAAACCATTGATTTAAATCATACAAATGTGTGTGATTTAAAAAGGATACCAACACGAATGTGGGGGAAAATATTTTTATTGATTATAACACAAAAATAATTGTGTATATTATGATAAATATAAAAAATAATTTGTTGTTAGAGAAATATGTTCTCTATAAAAGATAAAGTTGCGCAACTTTATAAAAAGAAATAAAATAACAAGAAAATGTCTTGTTTATATTTGCTGAGTTGGTGTTCAAATCGATATTTTAGATTTGAGGATTTTGAAATCAAGAAACGTGTCATATTTTGACATTATTTTCATAAAACTTTGAAGAACCAATGTCTTCAAAAGGATTTTATGAAATAAATGAAAAAGAAAGTTTATAAAGTTTTGATATGACTTATAAATTTTTTTATAATAATGATATGAAAATTTGATCATACTTTTATTAAAAAGTGGATGTGACAATTATATATATCTTGAAGACAATAAAAATTATTTCATTACGTGTCTTTTGTACGATATGTTTATCGTTAAAAATTACGATAAAAATGATTAAATCCATAAAGGATATGAATTGCACTAAACGAAATATCATGTTGTTATCAAATGAAATATTGATATTATTAAATGAAAGACTTTACGTCTTAAAGTGAATATATTTACACTTAGAAGTGCAATCTACGTTTAAAAATCTTCTAAGAAACTTATGATGGATAGATTAAACGTTATAATCTATATTTTTGATTTATGTCGAAAAATAAAATATTTTTATGTAAAATATATAATCATTTACACGAAGGAAGAATAGTTCAAATACATTTTGTCTACTATTTAGCCAAGTAAACAATATTTTCATAAAAAATTAAATGATAAGCATGTACGAATGACTATGCTTCTTATTAGAAGATGTTCCAAGGTTAACTAAGAATGTACCAACATAAATTTCTAATTATTGTGATAGTAATTAGAAATTGGACAAACTTAGAGTTAGTGACAAGTCTAGACATACACGTCTTAGACATGATGTCATTAGATTATACTCTCTAATGGAGTTATCAAATTTGACTATGTAAGTCAAAGATAACATTATGGATCCACTAATCAGATTATTGAATAGAGAGATAGTTTGAAGTTTTTTGAGATATTATCCTACTATAAGTTGGTATGAAGGAAAACCCAACCTATGCAGACTAGAGATCCCAAGAACTAGGTTCAATGGGACAACCTAATTGTACTAACTTGGAAAGTTATTGTTTAGGAATAATCCTATAATAAAATAATATATATTTTGACGAGGATAAGCATATCGCTTTTAATGATTCTTTGTGAGCAAAGAGATCACCTATATGAGGGAAAAGTGGGGTCGCTTCGAAAGAATTGCACGGCTCAATTCTAGACCCTCTCACAGAACCAGGCGCGTGTTCCATGGCCAAAACGGACGCAACCATGAGAGCTTGACATGTATCAGGGAGAATTCTATGTGAAAGTGTGTAATCGTTTACACAAATGGCAGAATAGTTCAAGGACATCAAGTCTACTAATCGGCTAGTAAAGTTATATACTTTCATAAGGGAAAGTTCAAATGGTTACACCTACCTATCCTATGTAGAATTCAACTGTTGAACCTTTCACTGGGTTAATCTTTCAATTTTTATTAATGTGGGGGATTGTTGGAATTAAGCTAATTCCATTAATAAATGGAAATAAGATTGTGAATAAATAAAATCAAATAAAATTCACACAAATTCAAACGTGAATTAACGGTGAATTTAATTCAAATTATAATTAAATATTAATTATTTAAATAATATTTAATGCCTAATTAGAAAATTAAAGTATAATGTTATGATAAACATTTAACTTTAATTGCCTATCAATTGGCTAACATTTAGACTTTTCAATTTGCTAGCATTGAATGTCTAACATTGTATTTCAACAAATTAACGTATAGGCAACGATGTTAATTAGTTACGGACAAATTGACAAATTAATGAGCAATATTCATTGCTAATAAACGTTTTGGATGGTTTTATTTGAAGGTTTATTTCTCAACAATATATACCCATTCATTATTCATTTCACATCACAACTTCATCATTTCATTCTTTCTCACTCTAGAATTCCAAAAGTCTTCTTCTTGTTTTGTGAGTATTTTTCGAGTTCTTTGCTCGATATTTCCGTTGAAACCCGGTGATAGTTCAGGTACCCTGATCAAGTTCGATGAGTAGTGATTTTAGTGTAGAATTACTACAGGATTCGTTGTACCCTGGGAGACAGCCATCTGCGATAAGCTCCAGCACAAACGGGAGACGATGAAACTGTTTTAAGGGAAATGTGCTAAGCACATGCCTCAAATCAACAATTTATTCGGTGATATTGTTCTTCATATATTTTATTTATTTCATGTATTTGTAACATTATTTTATATATATTTCTATAATTTATTTCAAGACAATATTTCTAACATTGCTTTGGACGGTGAAGTTCCAAATAAGGTATGACAAATAAACATGTTTTTTATGTTCACATTCGAGTATTGGGATGTAGGTGCTTTATTCACATTCCAAATGATGAAATATCAAAATTTGATGTGAAAAGACATGAGTGCATCTTCTTGGGTTATGGCCAAGAGTAGTTCGGCTACAGAATGTATGATCTATGTGCAAAGAAACTTATCAGAAGTCATGACGTTATCTTCTTTGAAGATGAGGCTATTGAGGGAAGTGATCAAGCTAAAGACGATGAGTTGAAGGGAAAATGTGAATCGATAAATTTAGATAAAGTTCATTTATTTGATTAACATATTTCAATAGAAAATTGGGTATAAGAGGATGATGCTGAGGGTGAACATGATTTTCACGTAGAGAATGATAGTAGTGAGCAAGATGAATTATCTACAATTCTACTTAGATGAATTATCTACAATTCTACTTAAATGAACTTATGATGTTGACAAGAAAAATCCATATAAACAGAAGTGTTAACTTAATTATATAACAAAACAAATGAATAACCATACTCACAAAATTTTAATAATCACATAAATTCAAAATAATGGTACATCTCATCATAAGATACCAAACGCAACATTAATATTTTCTTTGAACATTAAATATTAACTTACAATCGAAACTCTTTTGTAGTAATCAAATATTAACAATAAGTCCTGTCAAACAATTGGTTATCTTTGGATAGTCCAATTATTCACATGGCACATCGAATAATTGTTACATATTTATTACCACATGTTCATAATGTTATTCTGACCAATTATTTATCTTCCTTTGGGCCGATTAAATAACCGCATGAATTATATACACACTACCTTCTCAATTTATAAAATATATTAACCTACACAAGAGAGCCTACTTTGGTAGGATGTATTTTTAATTAATTGATTTAATAAATTATGTACAGACTTTAAGTGTGTAACTCGACCAATTATTAAACCTCATTTTGTCCGATTAATAATCGCATAGTTACAAACACAACCATCTTAATCTTATAAAACAAATATGTTCTATAAATTAATAATTTGTACATTATTTAAATTTGCAATCCGACCAATTATTAACCTTCCTTTGGGCCGATTACCAACCGCATAATTACAAATTTAAGTGGGCCTAAAATGGTACCAAATTTTGAATGTGTTATTAATACTGAAATCCGAACATTGTTTTATGTATCAAAATCGCATAAATTCCATATGCGTACAACACAAAACAAATAATTGTGATTTTTCTAATCACTCAAATATTTCTTAATATCAATCAATCCAATATATACATAAAATCCAAAATATGTATATATATTCGAATGTGTAATATAACATGATTGATTATTTATTTAAATGTAATATAAAAGATATAAATAACTTTAAATTTTTAAAATTTAAAATTATTATATTAATTGTTATATCATAATTTATTTCCTTAATTACTGATAAATATAACAAAGAGTTGATATTTTTATTTATTCTTTAATTATAAAGTATTATTATTAATAAAAAATAATAATAATAAATATTTTCTTTCTTTTTATTCTGAATAACATAAATAATAAATATCTTAATTAAATTATAAATTAAGGTAAATATAAACATATATATATTAAATTTCTTAATTTACTTTATTTCCGTTTCTAATCTTTATTTTCATAAAATATTTTAAATTTATTCTTAATTTTATATGAATGTATTAATATATTAGCAGTTATTTAATATTTAATTAATTAAAATAATAACTATTATTATTTTAATTCCTTAATTAATAATTAGTCATAATTAATTATTATTAATTTTAAAATAAATCTGACTTCCTTAATTAATTATTATTTTACAACTGAATTCTTTAATTAAATATTCATATCTTAATTTCTTAATTATATATAACTCTTTAAATCTCTTTAGTAATAACTATATATATAATTCCTTATTATTATCACATCTCCTTAGTAATAATTATATATATGTTATTCTTAATCATATACATTAATTATTATAAATAAGTAATATCTTAATTAAGTTATATAAAAAAAATTCAATTAAAATTTGAACGGTTAACTGTACCATAATTCCTCGGTATATAACTAATTCCTTAATTAATAATAATAATTAATTATTATTCTTAAAACATTAAATTCCTTAATTAAATCCTCAATATATATATCTAATTCCTTAATTAATAATAAAAATAATTAATTATTATTCTTAAAACATTAAATACCATAATTTATAATTTATAAATTTGATAGAAACTATAATTATTATGAATTTTTAAATTTTTAAATAATTCTAAATATATATAACTGAATATCAATATATATAATATTAATTAATATTAAAATATTAATTCACTTTACTTTTTAGTTAATTTTACCACTATATTTTTAAAACAAATGTTTAACTTCTTTATTTAACTTCTTTATCTTTCTAATTAATTAGATATTCGAACTATTCTTTAATCATAATTCTTTAAAAAAATTACGAGTTCATATATTTGAATGAATATCTAAAACTATTTAGATACTTGATGTTTTTTCTTTATTTTAATCTAATCCAAAAATTTAGATCAATATATACATCAAATATTATTATTACTATTCATTAATCCATTATATCATTATCCGTTCTAGCCAGATAAAGAACATATAAAAAAAAATATCTGCTCATATTCTTCAAAATTCTTATAAACTTAAATTTCAATAGATCGACATAGAGAAAACTCTGATACCACTTGTTAGTCTCTTTAATCTAAATCTTTATTATTTAGTTCTATAATCTTAATACTCTATGTCGATAAATTGAGATAAACATAAGTTGCGGAAACGTACCTGAATCTGGAATGAAGAACGGTTCATTAAGCCGTTCTTCGTTATTCTCTTCTTCTTGATCTTCTCTTTATCTTCAATCTGCTCTTGATCTTGGATTTTCTTGTTTTGAATCTGGATCGGAATGTGAATCTTCTTGTTCTGGATCTGGACCTGGATTAGAATGCCTGATGTGGGTGGAGTTTAAGTCTTCCAACCCTATATTAATTGTCCTCCCTCTTGAGTGTTCTTAAGAGATGAACATGAACATTTTGAGAAATTAATCACTTTAACCATTATACTACTTGTGATTGATACGTTTTATTTGTAATTGTATATATGCTTATATATTTTGTAACTTAACAAATATCAAAATTTTGATTTTTATATAAAATTCATGATTAACATTTCACTACTTATTAATAAGCTAAAAATATTTTCTAACTATAAAAAATACTTTCACACGGCTCTTATCTCTCGGTAAACCAATCACCAATCTTAATCACACTTTAACACTCCTCTTTTATCTCTCGGAAAACCAACCACAACCTGAATCGACTTATTATCCCTCGACAAACTAACCACAAATTCCAATATTACTAGTGTCTTAATCATTGGTAAACCAATTACCAATCACAATCGACCTTTAATCTCATAATTTCACACTTTTACACTTTCATTTCTTTGATCCCTTGGTAAACCAACCACAATTTCAATCGACCTCTAATCTTGTGATATTAAAATTTTTTGTTACTTTCATTTTTATCCATTGGCAAACTAACCACCAATCATAATGTTACTGGCCTTTTATTCATCGACAAACCAACTACGAATCTAAATCACACTTTCACATGTCTCTTATCCCTCGACAAACTAACCACCAATCTCCATCGACCTCTAATCTTATCACCTCACAATTCTTTATTACCGGTCTCTTATCCTTTGGAAAATCACATCTCAATCACACTTTCACAAGTCTTTTATCCCTTGACGAACGAACCATCAATCTTAATCACACTTTTATACGCCTTTTATCCATTGGTAAACCAACCACCAATTTCAATCATATTTTCACATGCCTCTTATCCATTGCAAACCAACCACTAATCTCTATCACATTTTCAAATGCCTCTTATTCCTTGGAAATCCAACCACCAATCTCAATCATAGTTTCACACGCCTCTTAGACTTTAGCCTACCAACCACCAATCTCAATCGACCTCTAATCTCGTGACCTCACAATCCTTTGTTACTGACCTCTTATCTCTCGAAAAATCACATCTTAATCACACTTTCACACATCTTTTATCCTTAAGAAAACAAACCACCAATCTCAATCGATATTTAACATCGTGACCTAACACTTTGGTCAATCAAATATTTAATTCATATTTTTAATCATTCTCAATTATTACTGACTTATTATCCCTCGACAAACCTCATCCCAATCACACTTGTTTAAAGGGTTATACTTGTTTTGTTAGGTTGCAAACTCAAAACATACATATAGAATTTTTAAAATTATTTTTAACCCTTTCAAATTTATGGGCGGGTCAACCCACGATTCGACCCAATTATTCATTTACTCTGATATATATATCCAAATTAACCACAAATCTTGACCCGATAAACTAAAAAAATTCAAATTAAGCATTATTATATATATATGTATGTATATTAGTTAGTTAAAAAGTTGAACTTATATTGTTAAGAATGTCCCACGTTCATCAAATTTAGTGTTGAATTTAAATATAAAGTCTTATTAGATTAGTTGGTTAAGAAGTTGTATTTGTTTTGTTAGGTTGCAAATTCAAAACATACATATAGCAATTTTAATTTAATTTTTAACAATCTAAAGTTTATAGGCGGGTCAACCCACGATCCGACCCAAGTATTCATTTACTTTCACATATATATCCAAATTAACCACAGTCCTCACCTTGACAAAGCAAGTTTAAAACATACATATAAAACCATTTCAAGTTTATGGGCGGATCAACCCACGATCCAACTCATGTATCAATTTACTCTCACATATATATCCAAATTAACCATAACTCTTGACCCGGAAAATAAGTAAATTCAAATTAAGCATTATATATATATATTAGTTAGTTAAAAAGTTGAACCTATATTGTTATGAATGTCCCAAGTTTATTAAATTATGTATTAAATTTAAAATATAAAGTGTTTAAGTTTAGTTGGTTAAAAAGTTGTACTTGTTTTTGTTAGGTTGTAAGTTCAAAACATATATATTGCATTTTTTAATTTTATTTTTAACCGTTTTAAGTTTATGGGTGGGTCAAACTATGATATAACCCAAGTATCCATTACTCTCACATATATATCCAAATTAATCATAACTATCGACCCGGAAAATTAAATAAATTCAAATTAAGCATTATTATTATTATTATATATAATGAAATATAATTGTAAGAGGGCATGCAACTAAAAAATCAGTTTCAATTACTCTTTATTAAAAAAATAACTTCATATTTGATAAGTTCATCTATATTATTGAGAATAAGACAGACTTGAATTTGAAAAATGATTATCTTGACAATCGGAGGATATGGGTAGCAAATGACTCACCAACAACTGTGAATATTATTCAGATTAAAAAAATTAGAGATGAAAACCTAATCCAATTAAATAAGATATTGCAAGAAACAAAACATAATATTAACTAAAATATTTTTTTATAAGAAATTAATTTTAATTAAATTAAAATAGGAGTTACATATGGAAAATTAATTGGTAAATAATAATAGATAAAGTCTACAAAATCAAAATTAATAATTGATGATCTATATATCATATTGTATAAATAATTTATAAAATAAAACTCCATGTTGAATAAATCCAACGATCATGCGATTTGTTGAGAATTCCTTCAAAGACAAACTCATCTAAGGTTTTGAATGGTGACTGTTGAAGTAGAGGAAACCGAACGAACCAATGAAACAATGTTAAAAAATATCTACCAAAGATTCTGAGCTAAAGTTAAAATTATCCTTAATTAATGGTTATTAAATAATGCCAGAAAAGGTCATGCCAAGTAAAAATGGACCATCTACATATATGACCAAAATTATGAAAAGTTCATACAAATCACGGGAGGATAGTTGTAAGAGTATGAAAAAATGAAAAATAAAATCGAGTAACATTTTATTGAAAAAATGAAAAATAAATCATGATTCAATTATTTTATCTCCTTTCTTGCTAAAAAGGGGACGGACAGGAACTCTTGTAAAGATCACTGACTACCAAACGACCCACCAACGATTTAAAGTATTATTTGAACTATAAAAATTTAAGACGAAAAAATAGACCCAATTAAATAAGATATCGAATCGAACAAAACACAATATTCGAATTGCTCAAATCAGATTGATGAAAAGAAAACAACACATTCTCCAATGTTTAAAAAACTATTGGAGTTGCCAAATAAATTTGACCTTTCAATTTAAAAAAAAAAATAGAAAAATGAAGAGAGCAAATAAGACTTGAGTTATCACTAATGCTTTATTATTATTATTATTATTATATATATATATATATATTACATTCATGTTTTTTATTAATGCTATTTAAAAAAGAGTAGGAGTAGCATTATACATAGTCAAATTTACATTCCCCAACAAACCAGGCAAGCATTTTAAAATGAAAAGTTTGAAATAATCATAGTTTTGGAGACTCAACCTGTTCGGCAAAAACAAAATGCACCGTTAACCGTTGTTTTTTTCAAACCGGACTATATATATATATATATATATATATATATATATATATATGACTTGAAATAAATTACCAAACCACAAACATGCTAGGTTGGAGCCAAAAAAACAGGAAAGGCTTAAATATTCATAATCTACAAAATCAAAAGAAAACAAATAAAGAATCTCATTCAATTATTCTATGATGATATCATATCTGGGTACATTACATTTAATCTATTGCTTAGGTACAAGTATGCGTTACTTGTCTGGGTTACAAAAACTGCTATATATTTACATATATAGCTATTAATTACTTAAGCTGAGCACAGTTTGAACATCATAAATCAAAATTTTAATCAAAATTAGCTGACCCGGAAACAAAATTATAATTTCCATCAGTTGTTCTTCGGCGGATGTGATTTCGGGACATGATAATCGGCACTTAAAGCCATTATGCCACCCATGTCCACTTCCTTTAATGAGGGTTTGCTCCTCATGACCAATTCATCAACACAATTTGCAGAAGAATTACTATTCTTGCTCCTTTCCTCCAATATTCCTCTTTTATTTCTATGATCTATCAATATTTTTCTTCCACCAAACACATAATGACTTTCCTGCAAGAAATGCGTATATTTCAAAATGAGTTGATACACATGAGAGTCCCAAATCCAATCAAATCAAAACTAACATCATTAGCTTACCATCTCAAGTTTAGAGGGTACATCATTCCACATTTGATCTCCGGTATCTATATGTGTTAGGAACTAACCATTAGTCGAAGATTTAATGAAATAAAGATTTAATTTCGAGTTACCTTTGTAGATGTGTTCTTGACAATTACTCCTTAGAGACAAAAGAATGAAGATTAAGGAAACTAGAAAGTGAGTAAAGCTTATGCTCATCGTTCTCATTGTGTGTGGAAGGAAAGGAATTAATTGCAGCATTAAAAGGAAATGTGCATGGAAATTGGCGTGGCTTTATATTAAGTAAGTAATTAGGAGATCAAGAAGTCCAAGCCCAAAAATGCAAGTCAAACTAAGGGTCCAACATTCACTTTTTTACACTGTCCCCCATGAATAAAACTAATATGGCCTGCTATTTTATAGGGAAACTCGAGAAGACAAACCAATACACACAAAAAGGTAACAAATATGCATTTTGGAGGACTAAATTTGTTAATATATTATTTTTGTGGTTGGTCCACCTATGATTGTGTGAAATGGAGAATTCGGGTGTTCAGCGTTTGTCTTCTGCCGCCTTCATTTTTGTTATACTATATTAAAAGTCATTGGGTTATTTGGGTGTGTCAACATTAAGAGACTCCGGTCCCCATACAAAGGGAATAGTTTTATGTACAATTTCCCATGCACAATTGGGGATTTCTAGGCTCTTGTCGAATGATAAGTTGAAGTTCAAAATTAGATCATTCAACTGCCACTTAATTATTCATTAGTGGTCCAGTTTTGTTGCTACCATTGAGATTTGTTATTTAGTGTATTGACATATGTGAGTTATTATTATTATTATTTAGAATATATGTTTTGATTAAGAATCATTTTACTATAAATATTATTAATTAATCAAAGTGAGAATAAAATAAGAAGTGGAAGTATCTTGACCAACAATAAATAATGTAAAAAAGATTTATTAATTTGGTCTGTTGACCACCTTCTTGTCCAATGTTCATATGTGCAAGATTTGAATTATCTTATGGAGTTTCGATGTATTGGACTTTGGGAAACATTGGGTCATCATTGAAGTTGATTTCGATTGAGAAGAAATAAATCTCAGTCTAATTCGATTCATTATTTGTGGACAATATAGCTAGCTTGAAAGGAACAAGTATTTAAAAACTAAAACCATCCGATTTAATTGATTCAAAGTTTTTTCACTTTATTAGACGAGGTACTAACGGTTGAAAATGTATTTACAATATTACAAATATAGTATATTCATGATACACAATCTTAGTACAAGATATATTCAACAAAAATAACTATATATTTTGGTGTATAATCTTGATATTAGGAAATAAGATTATTACAAAAGGAAAGTAGATATTTTTTTTTATGAAAATACAATTAGGAAATATGGTAAGAATATTTTGGAAGTTCTTTGAGAGTTTTGGATAAGATATTGATATTGACCTAATTGGCGCTTATTTAAAGGTGCAGTCGGGCGATTTAAAAAGCCAAGTCTTTTCCTTGAGAGCGTCACTTTCTTGTGAGTTGTGTGTGAGCTTTCATTATAAGAGAATCATTGTAATAATCCTATAACATTCTTGATAATAAAGTGGAGAGCCTCTTGTGCTTTGAAAGTGGATGTAGGCCTATTTTAGCTGAACCACTATAAATCTTATGTTTGCGTTCTTTAGTTGTTTTCTTTCGCTTCCGCAATTATTCGATGTTATTGTTATTCTTGCATTAAGGGATACTTCATCTCCTGGTATCCCAACAAGTAGAATTAGAGCGAGGCTGTTCGAGAGGAGAGGAAGCTACATAACTTGGATGATCTTTCGAGGGTTTTTGACAAATTCTAGTGAGATTTCCAAAAGATGTCAAACTTGTAGTTCTTGTTGGTATGAATGACTGCCAAGTTTGAGGTGGAAGAATTGCGAGTTATTTGATGTCCAAGGAACAAACCAAGAGGGAAGAATTTAGACATGAAGACAATTGAGAAGGTATATTTGCAAGAGGTAAATAACATTATGAGAAAGAAGGCAGAGAAGTAAGACTTCTAAGTCTATGTTGAAGACTAAAGAAAGGGTGAAGTAATCTCAGTGTTAAGAGGAAGCACACTTCAGAAAAGACTTCTTAAAACCAAAGAAGCATAATAGAAAAAGTTGTGTTTAGAAGGAAAGAGATGGACCATTACTGGTGAGTAAGGTACTTTAGTTGTTATGAAAGGACACAATAAAATTGATGTGTATTCTATTTAAGGTAACTCACAAGTATGTTTAGTTATTATCTTCGAGGTCACTCAATATACATCAATGTTCTAGCATTTGAGGCTTGGCCTCAAATGTTTGCAAGAATTGGGTTAGAAAGGAGTTTTTGGTAAAAAAAAAAACTTTAAGTCATGGTAATACAAGGGATACTAGATTCAACAACAAAAAATTTTCTTTATTTGATTTTTAGAGAATGTCAAAGAGTATAGAGTTTGACTAAAAGAAGGTGGAGAAAATGTTATGGTAAGTCAAGATGTGAAGTTTGACAAAGTTGAAGCGCACACAATGAAGACATAAGTAGTGATTAAGGATTACCATAGTCCTAGTTAACACACAATATGAATGACCAAGAAGAGGGAGACCAATGGAAGACACCTATAAATTTAGGTGGAGATATCATGGAGTAACTCTCAAATGAATTAAGAAGAAATCATTACATTATCTTTCAATGTTAGAAGATGAATAAGACCTTGAGTGAGATTCTTTGTCATGAAAAAGGGGCTAGATAGGCGGCTCAGACAATTCAAATGTGATGATTTGAGTACTTCTTCTATTCTAACTTGATTGTCCATACATTGTGGATCATAGTTACGATTAATGAGATGATTGGTTTATCAACTTATTAAGAAGAGGATTGAGACTTCGAATGAGATTCCTAATCATGAAAAATGGGCTAGATGAGAGGCTCAATCAATTCAAAGGCGAATGAGATCATTAAATTGTCATCTGATTCGAGAAGATGAATGAGACCTTAAATGTGATTCCTAGTCATGAAAAATGGGCTAGATGAAAGACTCGATCAATTCAAATGGAAGGACATTCGCGATTTCTTTCCAAAAAACTATGAAGCATGGTAAAAACAATTGAAGATAGATAGAGAAGTATGTGATTCAAGTTGGTTTAGTGTGCAAAGTTCAAGAAAAGATCAGTGGCAATGTATTTCTTGATCTTGAGCTTGAGTAAAGAGATGTCATTGGATACCTAATTATTTAGACAATGTAAGTTTGTCTTGGATCTTCTCAACTTTTAATCAGTATCTAACTTTGAGGAAGTAGACAATGGATGTTCGTCTAGGGTGTCCTCGGTTTTTGACAAATAATATAATATTTAAAATTAGACAATGGAAGTTTGTCTTGGGTATTCTCGGTTTTCTTAGTATCTTACTTTGAAGAAGTAGATTATGGATGTTCGTCTAAGGTGTCCTCGGTTTTCGATAGATATTTGATTTTGAAAAAGTAGATGATGGAAGTTCTTCTTGGGTCTTCTCGACTTCGATCAATATCTTATTTTGAGGAAGTAGACGATGGATGTTCATCTTGGGTGTCTTCGATTTCGATATATATCTGATTTTGAAGAAGTAGACGACGAAAGTTCGTATTGGATCTTCTCGAATTTCTATTGGTATCTTATTTTGAGGAGTAAACGATGGAAGTTTGTTCTAGGTGTCCTCATTTTTCGACAAATATCTAATTTTGAAAAGGAAGAAGACTGAGAGAGGGAGGCGAATCAAGATAAAGAAAAGTGTTAGGAAGAAAATATATGTTTCTTCAACTACTTTCTCTTCACTCCCTAGATCACAAGAAAGTAAACTATAATGCAAATCAGGAACATGCTTCTCATTCTTCAAAGTAAACACAGAACCACAAGAGAACCTTAAACATACATCACCTATTCCTAACACATTGCAATTTTTCGAATTTTCCATAGACACAAAACCATGTTCAATATGTTTATAGTTCAAAAACAAATCTCTAAATGGAGTTACATGGAAAGTACAACCAGAGCCAACTAGTCAATCAGATTTGTACAAAGAATTAGATAACACAGAGTTCAAGCTAGCATAATCACATAGATTATTAATCATAAAAATATCACCCATATTGCCCTCACAAACAACCACATTAGCATTTTCAACATGCTTATTTCTATTAGGCTTAGGACAGTCCTTGATAAAATGACCACACTCATGACAATTAAAACACTTTCTAGCACTAGAGCTAGACTTAGATCTACTTTTACTAGAAGGATGAGATTTCTTACTAGAAATCTCATTACTGACACTCTTTTGGGAACTCGACCTACCCTGAGATCTACCCCTCACATGAATTCCTCACATGAATGACTTCTCCACCAGACTGTTTACCCCTCTCAGAGTGTGTCAAATCTAACTCCTTACTCTTAAAACCATTGACAACAATATCAAGAGTGACATTTTCTCTACCATACTTAATGAAAGACTTCACATCATTAAATAAATCAGGAATAACATTCAACAAGACAATGGGAGTATACTCATAATTGTTCTTATCACCACACAACTTAATATCATAAATAAGTTTAGTGAAAACATCTAGATTATCTTCAATGTCCTTGGACATATCCAATTTAAATTTGAAAAACTTTTAAAGTAAGAACATTTTATTAGGAAGAGAAGTTTCAGTATAAAGTTCAGACAATTTATCCCACAAGGTTTTTGCACACTGTAAATTACCAATTTTTCTCATCACAGAATCAGATAAATTCAAATATATAGAGGCACAAGTATTTTCATTCATTACATTATTTTTCTCAACGGTAACAACAATAACATAAAGTTGACTAACAACCTTATAACATTTTTTCTAAATCAAAACACATTTCATTTTTTTTTTCCAAATGCTAAAATCAGTTTTTCCGTCAAAAGGAACGATAGCATGTTGATTAACACCAAACATGCTATCAAATAAATTAAAAACAATCAACAATCAATTGGCAGAAATTAATAGGAGGGTTTAAGCTTTGATACCTTGTAAAAATCAAATAAAGTTTCGACTTAATTACCCACCCCGCTCGGGGATTTGTTGCTTCGTCTTCTCAGCAGCGGAATAGTGGCGGCTTTGATTCTCATCGGTCGCAAAAAACGTGACATCGACAACGATTGAACAGGACAACAACGACTTCTTCTCTAGAGGTAGTGGCTTTCTTCTTCCTCCAGTAGTATCAGAAGCAGAAAATAAAAGTAGCTGGATGAAAGAAGAAACAAATATGCGCTTATTTGTGAAGATAACTCATATCCTCCAACCCAATCTCAAACTCCAATTACAAACCCTAAACCCTAGCTCTAATACCACTATTGGGTGTGAATGCGATTGAAGTTTGGCTCAGTTACTCTTATTTAT
This sequence comes from Impatiens glandulifera, assembly GCF_907164915.1. Lineage (NCBI taxonomy): Eukaryota > Viridiplantae > Streptophyta > Magnoliopsida > Ericales > Balsaminaceae > Impatiens > Impatiens glandulifera. Next base: position 121,134,735 of record NC_061862.1, on the reverse strand, counting down.
CGATTCTGTTGCACCACTACCTCACTAAAGGCGACAACTCTTTCTCTAGTTTCCAAACACCACAAAGGAGCTTGACATATGTCTCCCACCAAGAGAGTAATATCTATTTATATTATTAGGTCAAGTCCAATAAGTGAGTTATTAGAGATTGTGCCACAATGTTGGGCCAACCAATACCCAATCATTCTTATATATAATTTTATATATAACATATTATATATATATATATATATATTTGGATAAATATATATTATTCTTATATTTGAATATATATATATATATATTTCAGATTACAAAATGAGGTTGTAATATATATTGAGTAAAGCCATAAAGCACTTAAATCATTATTTTCCTCATCTGGGAAGGTAGATTCTGAAAATCTTTAGTGGATATATATTTTCATATAAATTATTCTATTAAACCTTATAATTAACTACTAGCTTTGAAAGTCCTGTCCCTATAAATTGTTTACGACTGAAAAACACACCACAGATAGATGATCAGTAGTTTTTGTTTTATAAACTTTTTATTCCCCTCCACCAAATTATTGTTTTTGTGGACTAAGGATTAAAAAAAGAATATTAATTGTTCTGTCTAGAATAACAGTGTTGTCATATCTAGTGAATAATATTATTCTCAATTAGTATTTGTTAAATTAAGTAGTCTAATAGAAGTGGATGGGGCCTAAGACAAGGAGATTAGACGCAAATTGTGACTAAACATATGGTTCTTGTAAGATAACACATCCCATCATTTAATAGGATTTTCAAAAGGTGGAGGACCGATAATGTAATATGTCATTTTCATTTACACCTTAATTTATTGAAGTGAGAAGGTCGACTTTGCAAACCAAAAGATGTGCTTGAAATAAAGAAAATGTTGTATTCTCATTTATATTTTTCAAAAGTTGTCTATTGTGTGAAGGGAATGAAGAAAATGTTGATCATCTCTTTGGGAACTAATCATTTGCCTCGGAGCGATGGAATAAGTTTACCAGAAGTATGGAAATGGTTAGCTTACCTATGGAATGGAAAAAGATAAAAAAAAAGGAAGCCATACGTAAAGCAAAAGGAAAAAGATTTAAGTTAAGTGTATTTAAAAACGGCTTCAGTATAATCGTTTACAACATCTGGAAAGAAAGGAACGTAAGAGTGCATTCAAGAATAAGAGAAGTGCAAAGGAGACATGGGAGGACATAATATTCGACAGCAACACAAATATACAAACGCTGAGACGAGTGCCTATATTGAACTAAACTGGACACTAAGCTAGAACTGGAAAATCACATTCAAAAAGTCACGAAAACTGAAAACCTTTTAGTAAATAAACACTTTGTTTGTATTGTTTGTATATTGTGTAATTCATTAGACTATTACCAACTAATTTTTTTAGGCTTGTTTAAGAAAATAAAGAAACTCATTTGATTTTTTTTATTTTGAGAAATTTTAATGAAATAACATTAAATCGTTTTTAAAAAAAAAAAAAGGTCATCTCCTGATTTAAATGGGTTAATAAATATTATAAATAGTCTGTAGATTATTAGGGATAATATATATATATATATATATATATATATATATATATATATATATATATATATATATATATATCAGTTTTATTAAATAATAATAAATAAATCTTAGTAATGGAATGAGGTAACAAAAAAAATTAATATGAATATATTTTATTTTTATGAAAAATGATACATTATTTAAAAGAGTATGTTATCACCATCCCTTATTTAATTTAGGTGGATTTTATTCTAAAACATCAATTCAGAACAAATATATATATATATTGAAACAAAATATTCATATAAAATATAAATGATGCTCAACTATTAAATATTCTATTGTCATTTAAGGTTACAATATACTTTATGAACTTTATGAAGCAGAGTTAATTAATACTCCCAAACAACAATAATTATTATATTAGAATTTCTATAGGGTGAGAAAGATGAGAAGAAAGAAGTGTCCACCATGGATCTTGTCTAGAGCATTTATTATTAATGTCTTTTAACTTTATCACCCTCGATCTCCACTCTATTTCATAAGGCCATTTTTGCAAGGAAAATATCAAAAAGCAATGCCTTTGGGGAAAAATCATTTACTACTCTAAAGAATTTAGGAAACTTCAAACTCTCTCTTTTCTGTGAATAATATATATATATATATATATATATAGGGTTGTGCAAAAAAATTCAGAAAACCCGTAACTCAACCGAACTAATATTTAACCGGTTTCATTTTAAAGGTTTATTGATTAACCGGTTATATCGGTTCCGGATAATCAGTTTTTTACCGGTTAATAGTTCGATTTTCAGTTTACCTATTTTTCTAACTATTTAACCGGTAAACCGGTAATAATTTAATTATATATTTTTATATTTTATAATTTGTATTAGTTATTATATATATATATAAAAGATATATTATATTTAATAATCTATAAATCTTTTTTATTTTTGAATTATAATTTTTATAAATTTTTTAAATTTTTTTTTTTATAATTTATATAAAATTTTATAAAAATAAATTAAAAACAAACTGAAATAATTTTATTAAAATATGTAAAATTATTATTATAACAACACAATAACGTGAAATTATAAATTAATAAAATTAAAATAGTTAAACAAATTAAAAATTGATATATTCAATGTTCGTTTCAGGTTTTAACTTATGTCAATACTTGGTTGTTCAAAGACTAATCGACATAATGAATTTGAATTTTCTAACATATAAAAAGGTAACAAAATAACTATAAAATATATTATATTATTCAAATAATATTATATATTATATATATTCTTAAATATTATAATGTAATAATAATATATTATATTATAAATAATATAATATAATAAATTATAATAGAGGAAAGGAGGGAGAATTGTAAAATAGGAAAGTACAAATAATACTTTTAAAAAAATCATTTCATAAATTTATTACTTAATTTAAAAAATTGAATTGTCGGGTCTAAGTTAAACCCGATTAACCGACCGGAACCAACAAAACCGGTAGAACCAGAACTGATAAAATTGATACCATTAACGTCCAATTAACTGGTTTGTAAAATAAGAGGCAAAACCGGTCTTAACCGGAATTGGTTAACCGGTTAACTGGCCGATTGAACACCCCTATATATACGCTATCATTTATTAGTTTCTTTTTTATGGAAAATTTGATGATCCATGACCATTTCCCTTACCTTTTAGGTTTAAGTAACATGATTGATCTTTTCATCATACTAATTTGTAAAACAAAATTAGTAAAAATATATCAAGATCATACTAACTTGGAGCTTTTGCATATATGTAACATAATCCAATAATATGATCAATTGGTTCTAAAAGAACAAAATTTTAATAATTTATTGTTTCTATGTTTACACCATGGTGGCTACTAAAAATTTTCGGCAAATCATTATGTTAATGAGTGGGAGAACACTAAGTACAATGAAGAAAAGATCATTACTGTATAAATATTGATTTCGATACATGGTGGAATCAACTATGTGGAGGAAGTACCGGAATAGAAGTTATGATTGCTAAAGTTTGATAAATAAAAGTGTAGATCATATAGAGGTGGAAATAGTTATGGAAGAAGAATAAAGTGTGAATATGATGTCAAACTTTTACACTTTTTCTAATTCATGTGAATAATTACCCCACTTACACTCAAAGCGATTTCAAATGAAATAGAACCGTAATTTTTCGGTCTTTTAAGTCGACTCTTACCACTAGACTACCTTAGTGGAGTATAATTTTCCTATTATGTTAAGTGAATAAGTGAATTTTTTATTTCAAAAAATGGGATGAAAAATCTACCTTCACCACATCAATCAAATGATATTATTTTTATCAAAAAATCATTCATTTATACATGTAAATTTAAATTTTTATTAGAATACACGAGAATGAACAAATCGTCAGTAAAACATAAATGGATGATCTACTCCTCCTCATAGAATGGGTGAAAGATGTATGGTCAATTATTTCGAAACGTTGTAAAGACGCTCTCAAAGATTGCCATGATGACTACGAAAAGGTAAAATTAAAGGGGAAACCCCTATCTCACGTCGTGTTCATCCTTGAAGTATGTTAGGATCGGGGACGCCCTTGGAGGACCGGGGTGTTTCCGGTTTCAGGAAGGGTGACCGCTTATAACACACACAACACTTTGGTGATAGTCCGGTTAAAGACTATAAGCGTTCTCAGCACTACACAAACTGTTACAGACTCTTGAACCGGGTTCAAGGGAGGAAATGTCTGTTTCAGGTTGAAGCAACGTATGCGACTTTAGATGATGTTTTAGAAGGAGTCGGTTTTATGGATATGAGTGACCGGTTTTCGGAGTAAGATTAATTAGGTTAAGTAAGTAAGTAATGAAAGCAAAAGAAAGAACACGAGACAATGATTTTTATGGATGTTCGGAGAAAACTCTCCTACGTCACCCCTTCTTCTCAGGTTATGAGAAGGATCTCCACTAACTTTTGTAGTTACAACAATACTGCCGGTCGAGCCCAACTTCGCTACTCGCCGGTTACACCAAACTCACTCTTTGATGTAATACAATAACTCAACACAAACACACAGAGAGCTTCCGGTTTTGAACACACCGGTTTAGAATATCAGAGTTTATCTCTCTAACTTAATGCTTTTATGATTCGTTTTTCGTAATCTGTAACTTGCATTGAATGAAGACGTTTCGTCTCCCTTTTATAGCTGAGAAGAGCTAACGGTCATTTTCTTCTCTCTCCTCTGGATTGGTTGATCATTATCACGCCGGTGCAGAGAGGTTGCTTGCACGCTTCACCTTCCTCAACACTTGGCAGTCATGCAGGCAGCTCTGAATGTAAGATGACATAATCGGTTTTCAGATTTGGACACGTGTTGAGCATGCACCTCAGGTTGTCAACTTTAGATCAATAAAGCATCATTGCTTTCCTCGCATGCTTCCGATCGGATCTTCTTTTATTCTTTCAAGACACGTCTGCATCGTCATGTTACGTCACTCTTGAAGTTTGAATTTTCCGGTTTTGTCTTTTGTCCAGTATGATCCGGCTGGTAAGAGAGCTTTTGTCTTTGCTGACCGGTCGCTTGAGAGAGTAAAAACCGGTTCCTCTGATTTTTGACTTGATCACTTGGAGCAGGTTTCTTTGAAATATAACAACAACCGGTTTATGATGCCCCAACCGGTTCATACGGTTTTGATCTGTACCTGCACATGAAAGTTAACAACTGTTTAGTTCGTTTGGCCGGTTCCAAAAATTAACTTACTTAATTTTTCTATCAATTTCTCCCTTTTTGATTATTTAGAATAAATATTCAAAACTTGTAATGTGTGGCCGGTTTCAAAATTAACTTACTTAATTTTTCTATCAAAGTAGCCTCCATGGATTCCATTGGTTTTAACTACAAAACGAGAGGTAAAAATCTTACTCTTTCTGTTCTTTGTTTTTATTTGCATAGATTATTGTGTGATCTTGATGCAATTGATTAGTGACTCTTGTTTGACTAAAACTAGAGTGAACCCATGTTTGTAACCTTGTTGATGATAGTGGATTGTTAAGTGGCCTGATTGGTCCCGTAGTTTTTACTCTTAATTTGAAGAGAGGTTTTCTACACTAAACTTGTCTTGCATTGTCGTTTTAAATTCATTTTTTTTGCTCATATCTTATACTTAGTTAATTGAGAAAACCTTCTATTTTGAATAATACATTTTTTCATCTAGAACAACTCCAATCGAAATCACTCAAAATTTTCAAATTTAACTCAACATGGCTTAGTATCTTAAACTTAATTTTATTTGATCTAAGTATCCTCATCCCTTCCACAGGACTCTAGGAAACTATTAAAACAAACCCCAATTTATTTGGTGAACTATCGATGACGAATTCAAAATTTCTTTTATTGTATTCATGAACTGTAAGGGTAAATTGGTCCTTTTGTTTGAGAAATTTTGGTAGAAATGATCTCCATACTTCAATGAACAATCCCTTATAAACCGTTTTAGATTTAGTGGCCTAGATCAAATGTTACATTTTTTATTTAATACAGCGTAAGAGAAGAAGAGATATTGAAGCCTCCTACGCCAAAAAATGTCGTCTGGACATGGTGGTTTGTGCTTTTAAGGGGCCCAAGATGACCCCATTTTAAGTCCCTTCACGAGCTCCTGAACGATGTGCGCATTGGCGATCCAGGCGATCATTGATGGAGTCTCCTGAACGATGGACTTGCTATCTATAAGTATTCACGACGGTCGTCAACGGTTCTCCGACCCAGATTTTTTTTTCATCCTAAAAATAAACACAAAATTTTATTTATGGTATTTCACCTCATTCATGTTTTATTATATCATATTAGGTTTTATTTGAAATTGTCCAATGTTTAATAATTAATTTGAAATCCGACTGTTAAAATATCGATATCAAATTAATTATCGACTTATATCTCGTGTATTGAGTTTCAAAAATATTTTTCAAAACTATTTAGAAAAAATTATAAATTAAAAAATGAATGTGCATTACATTACTAAATATGAGCTCAAGGTTTATGGATATAATAGGATATATCTTTTCTAAGTTTTGTCTATGCTATTTTTCTCCCTTTAAACACTTTCTTATGATATGAAAATCCTAACAATCAACTAGCATTAAATTAATAGACATGTTTTCCAACATTAATAGACATGTTTTCCAACATTAACGTTATGATCTTATTATACACTAAATAGAAAATTATGGAGATCCATATTCTACTTTAGGCCTCTTTCTATAAATCACACCACTTATAATCCACCACTTAGATTACAAGAAAGTATTTTCGTTACATTTTTTTTTAAATGGAGTTTGTTGGAATTATGGTTCACTATTATTATTATAAATAATTGTACAAATGTCAACTTTTATATAAGCCACAATAATGGAATCCAATGTGAAATCAAGTTTATGTGTGTATTTTGTCATGAATATAAAGTAAAGATAACTAAGTGAAATTTCTAATTTTATGAAAGGTTAAATTAGAAATATTCAAACCAAAATAACTAACATGTTGGTTATTTTGTAACGATATGATCCACATTTGAGGTAAGATCAATTTCCTCATTTGAGTACGATCAATTTTCTCTTTGCTTCCCCATCAATATAGAGAGAATCATCATTTCAAGACCCGAAATCTCAATTTCGCATCTCGAAATGTCAACCAAAATGTCAATTACTATAAAAATTATCATATAATTACTATATCTGTTGAATGTTATCCCCACACACTTTATCTTCGAATATGTTTGAGAGGACAAAAGTGATGGGAAGGAAAATTGAGTCGATAGTGGATCATTCCGTTGTTGTTGTTGTGTTGAATCCTGCACTATTGCTGCTGTGGTTGTATTTCCCTAATACAAAAAACAATGGAATTATAAATATCCTATTTTCACATTATATATCACAACAATTATCATTAGCATCTATCAAATAATTAGGACAAACCTTGTTTCTTGATCTCGAAGACGAGTTTTTAAGGATTTTCTCAATTAAAGATTGTTTCATCTTTGTTGGTGGTTGTCCTCGACTTCTAACTTTGTTAGGAGTGTGTATCAAAATGGATGTTGATGGAGATGCTTTTGTGGTTTTGTCTTTAGATGATTACATGCTTCCATGATTAAGTGACATAAATTGTTCCATCAAGCCTTTTGTGTCGTTCATCCAAAAAGAACAATTATCTTTAGATTTTACTACAATTTATTGAACCTCTTGCATCAATCGAGTTGCACCATTATGACATTTTTTTCTTACACAGACATATCTGAATCATAAATGTTGGTGATAGTTTGATACTCACGCTTAATATCTTTATGCCGCCAGTTCATTATATAACACATTAGTAATTTATTAACCCTTAATTTTTTCAACATAGCCATGATATGTCTACACAAAATACCTCTGAACTCAAAAAATCGATATTGACATTTAAAATTGCAGTCTAGTTTAGTATAATGCACTTTGTAAGAAATATCTCTTACATGTTCTCTATTAACCCCCAAAATGATTTCCTCAACTTTAAATATACAAGTTGTCCCTTCCTCTTTAATTACTGAGATGTCGCACAACATCAGCCCTCTAACTTGTTCTTGAACCAACTTAAATAGATCTGGAGTGTAGAAGGTTTGGTATTTCCTTTCAAAGACAAATCTACTAACAGTTGGTATCACAAAATTAAACAATTAAAATCCAATTTCTTTTATCTCTCAATATTTCTTAACAAAGTCCTATCATATTGCTCGACGAATTATTTGAGGGATGTTTTGGACTGCACGTAGTCATCAAAAAGGCGTTCATACTTTCACTCTGTTTAGATGTGGACATTCCGACCCAAAACTTTCCTTTCATATAAACAAGTATCCATTAAGATCTTTCCAAAAATAAAGAATTCAACCAGACATTATCTTCCAGTTGATAATCTTCTATTAGTCTAATACAACCGTCTTTGCATTTTTGAATAGTTATAGAGTTGTATACTAAGTTTTTTAAGCACTTCTTTATTAGAAGTTTCTTCAATATATTCCACAAATAAAAACGATGATGAGTTTTAGAAAATACCTTCTCAATTGCAATTGTCATGGATCGACATTGGTCTGTTATTATGGCATTTGGAGGTCGATCTTCCATACATTCCAACCAAGTTCTAAACAACCAAGTGAAAGAATGTGAATTTTCACTTGAAAATAAATCACATCCAAGTAAAATGGTTTGACCATGATTATTAACACTGACAAACAGAGCAAAATGCATGTCATAGTAATTTGTCAAATAGGTTATATCGAAAGAGATAACATCGTGAAAATCCTCATAGGCAGCCATGCACCTTTCATCTTCCCAAAACACGTTTTTAATTCGGGATTCCTCGTCCAAATTAATAAGGTAGAAGAAGTTTGAGTTCCTAGTTTGCATTCTTAAAATATAATTAGTGAGTGCTTCAGCATCCCCACTCTTTAACCTCAACCATCGTGCTTCTGTAACGTAATTTCTACGTGTTCTCTCATCGAAAGACATGTTTTCATACCCTTTAACTTCCACTATAAATAATTGAAATGTTTTGGTCATAGTTATTCCAACTTCATCATTTGTATCCATTATCCTCTTTATATTTTCGACTATTACTTTGTAGGATCTAATATGGCGTATCCTCTTTGGGATTAATGTATGGTTGTGCTCAAGAAAAATAGTTGTTATCACATATTCTCCTTCATTACAAACCACAATATTAATCTTTGTTTTATAATTTGTCTTCTTTATTGGTCTAAGATCATGATACTTATTTTTCTCCTTCGATTCTTTGATACAACTCTTGGCATAACCAATGATGAAGTATTTCCTTTTACCACTTACATTTTTGTTCCATAACTTGGTAATGTCGAATCTAGTTAAGTGAGCATATGATGTGTAGAAATCAAAAAGTTGTTCTTCGGATAAAAATTTCATTCCAACTTTCGGAATTTCACTGCGAAAATAAGTGTAAATGTAAGATAAACATTCGAAATGGGCAATTTGGATCCCAAAATAGACATTTCAAAACACCAAAATGAAATTTTGGGACATTTCCCTCGAAATTACATTTTCTGGGACATTTCACTCGGAATCACCATTTTGGGAGATTTCCCCCCGATATGTTCAGGTTCTCGGTTGCTGAAAGGGCATTTTGGGTCCCAAAATGGACATTTCAGGACATTTTGGGTCCTAGAGTGCACATTTCCCACGATATGTTCAGATTCTTGGGTACCAAAATAAGCATTTTGGGTCCTGAAATAGATATTTCGGGACACCAAATATGATTTTTTAGGGAATTTCCCTCAAAATTGCATTTTTTGGACGACGAAATGTCACAAAAGCTCATCGGGTGCCTTTCAAGTTCAACATAGGGCGATTTGTTCAGTTTCACTACTTCTTCTACTGCATTGTCTCTTTGTTGGTTTTCTGAAAGTTTATAGTTAATTATGATAAATAAAAGTAAACAATATTGTTAGTTAAATAACTAGATCTGAAAAAATGAAATACCATTTAGTTATCATACAAAAACAAGCTGAACAATATTGTTAAATAACTGGATCTAAAAAACGTAATAACATGTAAGTTATCATTCAAAAACAAACTGAACAATATTGTTACATAACTAGATCTGGTTGGGAAAAGATTTTTGCCGGAGAAAATTATTTCTCTCTCCTAGATTTTGGGTTTTATCCTCTTATACAAATTTTTTTTTCTCTTCTACCTGCCACGTAGGATTCGTGGCCTTATTTTCTTTGATCAGTCGTTGAGTTTATCATTTTTTTAAAAGAATACAGTGCAATAAGAATTTTTTAAAATTTGGTTGAATAAATCTCGAAGAATATGGTCCATTTATTTTGTTCAATTGACTATTAATTAGGGATATTACAAATTTCAAATTCATGAATTAAGGTTTGACATAATGCATAATTTTATTTTTTTTATTATAAAATAAAATTAACTACATGTCATTAATCAAAATAAAATTACATGTTTATTCAGTAAACTATATATATTATTGATTTGGGTTATGTACAATAATATGACATTTAAATTCAAAACTAATGATATTATAGTTCATTAATTGAATTGTATTAATCGATACAAATAAATTATACCTTGTATGATTCTATATTTTTTGATTCAGTTAAATCTCGTTTTCATTGAGATTGTCTACTCATATTAGTTAAAAGTTTACTCAACAAATATCAAGTACAAAACTAATTAGGACCATAAATAGATCATGATACATAAATTATCAAATTTAGCTAACATAGTCAAATCTAAATTCTAATTTCAAATTTTAAACTAAAACAATATAAACTATTCCCTAAACATTTTCATTTACATCTATATTCTAAACTCTTTGTAAACATTCTAACTTGAAATTTAAATTATATATATATATATATATATCATTGTAAACTCATTCATAAACATTCTCATTATAAAATAAATTCTAAACTCATTGTAACATTCTAATTTGAAACTAAAATCATATATATATATAGCTAGTTTTAAACTCATTCCTAAACATTCTCATTTCAAACTAAATCATATATATATAGCTAAATTCTAACTTAAATCATCTAAATACGGTTAGATTCTAACTTAAATAATCTATATGGATGAATTCTAACTAAAATCATATATACATTAACTGAAAAACTATTTCAATAAAATATATATAGCAAAGTAATCGTATTTCATAAACTCTAAATTAATGTATTTTAGAAAACATATTCTATAAACCCTAAAATGAACACTATTCAATAATCTTCCCTACTACATGTACCTCTTTGAAGAAAACAATAAATATTATGCAAAATAATCTGCAACTTAATGTGCAATATATTTAAAACTATAACATTAAATATGTTATCTCCTAACTGTTCTTCACCTTCTATGGATTGAACATCTCTATTTGAACTATTATCCAAATCAATTTATAGATCTTCACTTTCTTCCGAAGCATTTCCATGCAATTCAATTTCATCTGATTCATCTAACTCAACATTTATAACATTTGACTCACTCAAATGATTGATATCATATAAGAGAATATTCAGGGGAATTTATAATTCTATGGTAGGATACTTATGTTGATACACCACTTCATTTGGTCATATTTCTTTTATCTTTCCCTATGCTTTTATTTTACAAACGACCATCCATTCAAAATTATGATCATTCGTTATAGTTGGATAGTTCTAACAGTAAAATTTTCTAGCTTATTGAGAAAGAATAAATGAGTCGTACTTAGTATATCACCATTTCATGTTCACGACAATCAATCGATAAGTTTCATAAACTCTTTACATCTAATAGGATTAAACCATAAATATCTAAATTTAAACAGACATAAACACAGAGTAGGGTATTCTAATTTAATAATCTCCTCCAAAAGTCTATAATAATCAAAATGATTTTCATGAATGCCAATACCACTATTCATGGATGATTTATTGGATCTGAAATCATCAATCCTCCACACATAGCCATTAATGAAGTACATTGAATATGAGGTTGCTGGTGTCTTTGGACCAAATAATATGAAATACGTTAATTCTTTGTCATGATCCCCTTTATTCTTGTAAAACCTTCAAAGTGAATTATAATAATCTTTAGTTCTACTTGGAATGCTTTGAGTTTAAGCGGGGTGCCATGACTCTGGGGTGTCATGCTAGCTCTTCTTTAATTCAAAAAATAATTTTTAATTCTACTTAAAATAAAAATTGAAATTTTTATTTCATCACCTCTGATCGGAACCAAAAATTGACAATCTGTTTCATCAGAATCTACTACAATATTCATGCCATAAAAAGTCCTACATTAATGATATTAAGATAAGTTATTATATTTAAAATTGAAATTAACAATTATGAAATGATGGTTTATTACCTATAATATGGATTCACATCTGGACAATCTAGTAGGACATACATGTGAGACGTTAATGTTTCTTTGTTAGTCATAAGTTTATTTAAATCGCCACTTCCATGTCTAAGGTAATTGAAAATAAAAATTTGTTGTTCTTTTGTTCATTGACATTTCCATGTCTAAGTCTAGTCAAATTGATTAAAATAAACATAGGAAATAAGTGTATTTAAAAACATTATTAAAGTATGGCCTGACATTATTTTAATGATGTGCGGATTAATTCAAATAAAACATAGTTATGCACAAGCAAAGCTGAAGAGCTTAGTTCAATCATGCAAATAAATAAGACTAAGTGGTGAAACTTTCTCTTCGTAGGTACATTTCAAGGAAACGTTAATAGACCACTAAAGCTCATGAGGCATAAGTAGACGTCTTTGTGCAAGAAGACAAGATGGAGTAGACGTCATCTAACTCCTTTAGATGTGGTCTAAGGAGTTCGCGAGCAGACATCGTCCAATTCCTTTAAACGTGGTGTAAGGAGTGCTTGAGTAGACGTCGTCTAACTCCTTTAGACGAAGTTGTGCGCGAGTAGACGTCGTCTAACTCCTTTAGACGTGGTCTAAGTAGTGCGCGTAGTTAGAAATCGTTTAACCTTCTTAGACGTGGTATGAAGAAGAAGCGTAGTTAGACATCTTCTAACTTTCTTAGACGTGGTCTAACGAAGAAGCGTAGTTAGACGTCGTCTAACCTTCTTAGATGTGGTCTAAAGAAGAAGAGCGGTTAGACGTCGTCTAACCTTCTTAGAAGTGGTCTGAAAAAGAAACGCAGTTAGATGTTGTCTAACCTTCTTAGACGCGGTCCGAATAAGAAGTGAGGTTAGATGTCGTCTAACCTTCTTAGACGTCGTCTAACCTTCTTAGACGTGGTCTAAAGAAGAAGCGTAGTTATACATCGTCTAACTTGATCAAACGTCAGAAGAAGCGTCTATTTCTCTACTCAGCTCATCTACAACTCTTGCTTTCAATAGTCTAACAAGCCAAGTTATCCCAACAAATGAAACACTACCATGTACGTGTTTATCATTCAAATTGCCCTCGTTGTACCTTTCCAGTACAACACAATCTTTGAGAACATCGGTGCACTATCAGTCTTGTATGGCCATGATCCCAAAGCTCACGGTCTGATATACTATCGTACTATAGGCGGTCGTCCAACGGACACATGCCACATGTCCAAAAGGAAGATTCGACCGTTGGTGTACTTCAAGTATAAATAGATGCTCAAGGACAATGAACGAGTCACTGGTTTTAACTCTCAAGCTTAATCTCTCACTTGTACATTTGCTCTTGCTATCTTATTGCTTAATCTCTCCCAAGCTCAAGTGTGAATTAACTACTCATTGTGTTATTACTCTGTAATTCATCTACAATATTTCTGTGTGAAATCTCAGTGTTTTAAGTTGAACAAAGGGTGTTTTTTTCAACTGTGAGTTTAGCTAGAAGTTCAGAAGCTGACGATTGTTAAGTCTTGTAGTTTCTGACTGGGTTTGTATAGTGTGTTCTATACCAATCAAAGTCTTCTAGTGAATATCCTTCATGTTGAGGAAGAAGGGGGTGACATAGAAGTTTTATCTCTGAACATCCATAAAACTCCTTGTGTTCTTTTACTTTCTGTTGATTGCATTCATCTGTACGAAGCTTCAAATCCAATAAACTATTCCACACTTGAATTTATTCAAGAGTTTGTGAAGATTTGCGAAGAATTAAAACGGGTTTTAACTTCTAACAGAGTTAAAATTGAATTGAAAGTCATAAGATGTTAACAATAGTCAGACCCCGTCTCTATTGTCGACACATATCCTAAAAAGCTCTAAATAATTGCAAACAAAAAACATATCATTCCTAGTGTTAATGATGTCCTTCTTCTTAGCATTCACATTCATAACCATATTTTTAATATTTTTAGATACATTCTTTTCAATATCGAGAAAAAGGGAAGGGGTTTTCTTTTTTCTCGCGCATTTTCGTCTTATAGAAAGGAGGTAAAATGTGTTTCATATGAATAGGTTTATTTGTCTATTTGAATGTTCCATCTTTAAGGACGATTCGAGCGATTCGAAATTGGTTGTTTACATGTCTTATCTATTTGTTCACGTGTTCTGCTCAAAGAGGGGATGCAACAGGTGCACTTGTTTTAGAAATATTTTTTTCAATATAAGTTATGTTAGAGACCCCCTTGGCTTACCTTCCTCTTCAATTACACAAAAAGTAGACAAGAAGATTAACCATGTAGTGTGTTATTCTTTTGAGATGAGAAGCCAAAGTAGAGTTTTATATCATAGACATTTTGGGGTTGGGTCGTTGATAGTGGAAAAGTTGACAGATAAGTCACCCTTACTGCCACTCTATAGAACCGTAATTACATGTTTTAGATTACTACGCGTAGATATGTTATAAACTAATTACTTTAAGATTCGTAACTTTAGTTTACTTCGCAAAGAAACTAAATAAAATAAAATTAGAGTATTCACAGATTAAGGATTCAATGTTTGATTACGTATTAGAAATGGCAGTAGCGCTAATAACTCTATACTTGTACTCTTGATTCTGTGAGGTCCAAATAAATCTGCTGACAACATAGACTACAAAGTTTATCTTAAAATTATTGTTAGTTGCTTTGTTGTTTAGAATATTCCGTGGCATTTCATTTGTTTTAAGGCCACCATTATTTTGTTTCATTCTTCATCCTCTACTCTAGTCCCTCAAATGATCATCATATTCGGGGTACATTATATGATTTTCAATAGACTCGACAATTTCAATCTCCTCTATAGGGATGACTAGTACATAGTAAATATACTCTTCATCTATTTGACTTCCTCGCCATTTCGTAGGATGATCGCACACCTACTACAGTCGAATGACCTAACGAGGTATCTAGAGAGTTCGTCCGGACATTTTAAATTAATTTTTTTTTTTATCATTTCTTGTGGAAGTTTAACACTAGTTGAATATAAAGTCTCAAATTCATTATATAAAAGACATAATTTCCAAAACTATTTATTCAAAATTTATTAATATTCAAATAAACAAAATATTATTGAGATATAATGTTGTTCAAGTATGGGTATAATTATTTGATAAAAAGATAATAAAATGAAAAATTAAGCAAAGTACTCGAAATTCATATTCTATACACACAACTAGTAATGAAAAATAGTGACATTATACCCTACAACCGCATCCATTTGGTCCATTGAGTATGTCTTAGCCAAACAATATCCACGTGCCATCCTAAAAACACCCGTACCTCCAACTATGGGCATCTCTCGGGTCTCATTCATAACTGGATTCCTACCAACCACACTAAACGAGCTACCGTTGTAAGATCCTTGAATAAAGTGATATGTAAGAGTCATTAAAAGACTAAACTCGTTATGTTGCGAAGCCATGACATATATTCCTTGTGCACGACCCATAAGGGTTGAGTTTAAACTAGGAGTGGACGTCAGAGCGTTATCCATGACAAAAACGGACCCATACATACTAGTGATCGGGTTAAGCCCAGTTGTATTAGAAGACTGGCCAGCCACTCGAACTGCACTAGGATTGGGGCCACCCACAATGTCGTGCATATAGAACTCGACATGCGCAATTTTAGCCTTCTTGGCCTCTGAGAAATTACACACAAATAAAATTGCAATTAGGATGAAAATTTGCATGTTATTGGTAGCCATGTCAAGTTCTACACCCTTTAGCTTGTGCTTATTGTTAATATATTGTATATGCTAGTTAACAAATTAACACCTTATATATAGAGATCAGAAAAAGGGAAAAATAAAACTAAAAAGAAGAAAAGTAAACATGACCTCAGTTGACCCAGTATCCAATAATAATTTTCTAAGTTATTATATTTCCTGGAAGTTGGTCATGAGCTTCTAGGTAAGTGGTGGATCCATGGAAGATTACAATAAATTCAAAAGTTGGTTAAAATTGACAGAACTAGTCCACCAACGTACGTTATTATGACTTGTCTACTATGAAACAAGTTAATTTCTTTTCTTTTGAAGTAAATAAGACGAAACGAGAATTTTCAAAGTCATGCTTTGAGAGCAACTATAAGGAAGTTTATATACATATATATTCAACCTATGTTCTGCGGTGCATATTTCATGCAGATATGGAGATTTAAGTATAAGACTCTCTAACTCATAATCTTATTCTTAAAATCAAAATGTATTAAACTTTACGTTAAATAATAATTCATCTCTAACCTAAAAATACATTTTCAAACATAAAAATATATTTTAAAAATATTTCATTTCACATTAACTTTTTCAATAACTACCAATATTTTTATAGACTTTACAAATTAAACACAAATTTTATTTTTGAATTTACACTCATTAAAAAAAATTATGAAAAAATTAATTATAAATAAATAATTTATACACATAAAAAAATTAAACATCATTAAATAAACGCAAATTATACTACATGAACAAAAAACATTACATTAAAACAATTATTTATGTTGTATTATTAAATATTGTGGAAATGTAATTTTTATTTTAAAGTATGGTAAGAAATTATTTTTAATTATTATGGAAAATGTAATTTTTATTTTTAAGTATAGTAAGAGATGTATTTTTAATTATTGTAAGAAATGTAATTTTTATTTTGAAGTATTTTTAAGAAATATAATTATTGGATTTTGTTATGTTTTAGTTTTTTTTATTGATACGGGATGGAAGTGTGTTGCATAAAAGAAAACTATCGAAGAAGTTATAATCATATCTGTATAGAATGTTGGGTGAAATAATACCTGAAAAGAAACTCATCCTCACGAAAAAATGGTCGTGTATTGACTAAATAACTAGTAAAAAAGCACATATGATTGAATTAAGTATAATAAAAATATGGGCATTAACTATTGGGATAAAGTAACAACTGAAAATAAAACTCAGAGAATATGATTATAAAAAAAATAAAAACATCAACCAAATTATTTGAAAGATAAAAAAATATTATTAAAAAATATAATAATAACTAATAGAGCTTTATTAGAGTCTTACATAAATGACTAAACTAATCATTGATAGAGGCAACTGTATACTAGATTTTGTAGCTCAAAACAAATCTCGAGACACTATTATAATGAGAAAATAAAATATATAGCCAATTACAATAAGTGTGCTACTTTTTAAGCGACTGTGGAGTATGAAGAAATTAATTAAACTACTATGATTTTGGTTATGCAACTTATGTTATATATGTAGGTGACTACTTTAATTGCATATTTACAAAATTTCTATTTTAGTTACATATTTGCAATTGTTTATTAGGGAGAATGTCAATTTTATCATCGAACTGTAACGGAATACTCACGTATATCACTAAACTAATTTTTGTTTGTTCATACCACTATAGTTGAGTTTAATGTTTATCTATGTTAATACTTGACAAAACATCTAAATCCGTTAATTGATGACACATATGATTGACATGTCATTTTTTTAAATTAATATATATTATATATTTATTTTTATTCACTCTTTCTAAATAATAAAACTTAATTTTATATTTTCAAATGCATTAACCAAATAAATTATACATTTTGAGAGGTATTAATAATCATTCATTTTTTTAAATTAATATATTTTCAACATTTATTTTTATTAATCTTTCTAAATAATAAATTCTGTTAATTAAAATAAATGTTGAAAATATATTAATTAATAAAAGTGAATTATTGTTACTGCCTCTCAAAATATTTTAGATTGTTTGGTTAACATCTTTGAAAATATAATTTTTTTATTATTTAAAATTTATAAATAAAACTATAATATATATTAATTTTAAAAAATAATATGTCAATTACACGTGTCATCATTTAACAAAAACTTAATAAACTTGAATGTTTTTGTTAACCAATGATACATATGAACATTAAGTTCAACTACAGTGATTTGAATGAACAAAAATTAGTTTATTGATATACATAGATATTCTGTTATAGTTCGATAATAAAATTAAATTCTTCCCAATATTTATTTACATATATTTAATAAATGTCACTTATAAAGCAAGTTAAAACTTGACACACTACTATTATAAGAGAAAATTAGATACATCGCCAATTACAATCATTTTGTTACTTATTTAGCAACTGTGGAGTATGATTTTTTTTAAACTACTATGCTATTAGTTATAAAACTTATGTTATATACATGAGTGAAGAAAATATTGAACCAAATCAATCAAAAATATTGTTGAACCAAAGAAATTTTGAATTTTTTTTTGGCTAACGGGACTTAAATAATCAAACTTAGCCGTTATATATATATATATATACTTATTTATGGTAGATGTAAGGTTTGCACTCACCACATTCATTTGGTATATCTCGCGGGTTTTTAGATCTATTTATACCTAATTCATTTCCGTTTTCATTTTAAATTCATGTTAGGGTTTGATTAAAGAAACTGTCACGTAAATCGGATGGCTTCTAAATAGAGTAGAGAGAAGCTTCCCAAATGGAACGAGACAATCCCGACTTTGAACGCCAATCCTCCATACCCAAACAGTCTGCTATATTAAGTGGACCGCACTTTGCAAATCAAAGAAAGAAGGCATCATAGGGCTCAAGAACTGTGTTGAATGGAATAAAACATTGGCGTATAAGCACATATAGGTCATCGAGAGCAAACAAGAATCACTCTAGATCAAGTGGGTCCACACCCGATTTATGAAACACAAATCAAGCGTTTGGACATCCAAAATAAGAGAAGGTATGAGATGGTCGTTAAATAAAATCCTTAAGTTAAGAAACAATATTGCAGGACTTTTTGATATTAGCTGAGGAGATACTAAAAATACACTATTTTGGCATGATTTTGGGTATAAGGACCAACCGCTAATCAATTAAGAGAAATTCATAAACGTGAGGATCAGACGGGACTGCCTAGCTTCCAAGGTTAGAGATATTAAAGACAGACTATGGAATTTTCTCCTTATACGAATACCGGTGGGGCGACGCCTTCTCAAACATATCAGTAACATCAAATTTAACAAAAGATCACAAGTAGACCGATGGAAAGCCAAGGAAAACGAGAAGATGATTTCAAGCAAAGTGTGGAACACCATCCGAGAGATGGAGAAAACAGTAGATTAGGCTAATCTAGTTTGGTCGTCAAAGATTATCCCGAGATACCAATTCATCATATGGCTTGCATTTTGGGAAAGGCTAAACACGAAAGATCGCGTCAGGAGTACATGGAAATTCTAGATTCAAGTTGTCTGTTGTGTGAAGAGAATGAAGAAATCATTGATCATCTCTTCGGGAACTGTTTATTTGCCTCGAAACATGGGAATAAAATTGCAAAAAATATGGAGATGACCATATTCCCAGGAGATTGGAAAGAAATCAAGGAAGTGGCTTTGAAGAAAACGAAAGACACAAAGTTTAAGTCAAATTTTTTAAATACGGATTCGACTCAACAGTTTACAACATCTAGAGGAAGAGAAACGCGAGGGCATTCTCAGGGAATCAAAGAAGGCTGGAGCACACCTGGGACAATATTATAACTGACTATAGCAAGAACATTTAAAAGTGGAGAAGAGCCCCGAAAAATGAACAGAATTGGAGCTTTTACAGGAACTAGAAGGTATAATATTAGGAAGTCGCCAAAGACGCTCTTTTTTAGCGAGATAAACGTAATTTAAATTTGTTTTTAATTCCGATGATTGTTTGTAATTCATTTGTTTTATACCGTAACGAACTTGATTTTTCTAGGCTTGTGTAGGAAAATACAAAAAACTCATTTGTTTTTTTTCGTTTTTGGGAATTTTTAATGAAATGACGTTAAGTTGTTTTTCTCAAAAAAAAAAGTCAGCAATACACCATGTCTAGGTCACGATATAGATCCCTCACTATCTCCTTAATCACAATTATGTTGGTTTGCTATCGACATCTTCTTTCCTTTAGTTAACGACCTAGGTCAAGAAAATAGAAAATGTTCATAATATACATTTCTAACCTTTGGATAGATAATAAGTATATAATACATATTTATATATATAGAGAGCGAAATATATCTATCTGTAAGGCTTATTCTCACTTGCATGATACTCGTAGTTAGAACTTGCTAACTTTAGGGTTATGTATCATGCTTATTTTCTTATTGAAGATGGTATAAGTAGTTTAAGAAATTTATATATTTGCATACATATATTTAAGCAATATATCATACTCACGACATTTCATTTTAAGTATTAACCTTAGACAACCTATACAATTTTTTTGGTGGAAAATGACTTAGCGTCATTTCATTAAAAATTCCCAAAAATGGGGAAAAAAACCACGAGTTTAAGAGATCATTCTAGACAGGCCTACAATGATTTTGAAGTCTTAACATTCTGAATAAAAGATAAAAACCTAAAAACGTAAATGAATTATCTGATTACAATGCTTTCAATTATAATGAGTTACTGCAGATATTCTAGTTCTGCTCCGTTCTTAGGATTCTTCTCCACGTTTCTGCAAGGGCGCTGCAATCCGATGTAATATCTTTCCATAACTCTTCAACATTCCTGCGGGTTCTCCCATATACCCTTGCTTTCCTTTTTGCCAAATGTTATACACCACTGCTCCAAAGCCGCACTTGAACACGCTTGTTACAAATCTATTTCCCTTGGCATTGAGTAGTGCAACTTCTTTGATTTCATTCTATTCGCTCGGGAAACTGATCAACTCCAGACTTTTATAGATACTGTCCCAAAGCTCTGACGCAATATAGTAGCTCCCGAATAGGTGATCTATATATTCTTCATTTCCTCTGTATAGAAGACAGCTCGCGCCTGGGATGCTCATATATTTGCTGATACGATCACGAGTGCTGATTCTTTCCCAGAAGGCGAGCCATATGATAAATTGGTATCGATGGATAATCTTCGTTGACCATATAAGAGGAGCCCATTCTACTTTCTGCGCTTTTTCTCGGGTTACCTCCCATATTTTCTTCGAAACCAGTTTTCCATTGTACACAGCTTTCCTCACAAGGCGGTAGTCAAAGAGTCGTGGAATGAGGCCATGAACAAAGAGTTCGAGTCTATTAGGAAGAATAAGACATGGGAGTTCACCAACTTACCACCCGGTCACAAAACCATCGGGTTAAAGTGGGTTTTTAAGTTGAAAAGAGACAGTTAATGCAATATCCTCAAGCACAAAGCGAGATTGGTAGCAAAAGGCTATGTGCAGAAGCAAGACGATGATTCTAAAGAGAACTTTGCACCGGTGGTGAAACTTGAAACAATCAGGCTAATTCTTTCCATTATAGCTCACCGTAGATGGGAGATTCACCACTTGGATGTCAAAATCAACCATTAAAGAAGAAGTCTATGTCACTCAAACTGAAGGCTTCGTCATCAAGAATAAAGAGCATAAGGTGTACAAGTTATACAAGGATCTCTACGGACCATGTCAAACACCAAGTGCGTGGAACACTTGCCTCAATAAGAGAATGATGAGTCTCGGTTTCGTGAAGTGTTTTCAAGAGCAGGTTGTGTACACGAGAAACCATGGAGAAGAAGTACTCATTGTTGGTGTATACATCGACGACTTGATCGTGACAGGATCAAGCGTTAAGAGTGCTGATGAGTTTAAAAAAACAGATGATGAAGGAGTTCGAGATGAGTGATCTCGGGATACTCTCGTACTATCTTGGTATCGAGGTGGACCTCTAAAAGATAACATCGAGGTAAAACAAGAAGCTTATGCAAAAAAGGTGTTGAGACAGTTTGCAATGGAGGATTGTAACACGAGCAAGTATCCTATGGAAAAAAGTTGCAACTAGGAAAGGATGTGGAAGGAAGCTTAGTGAATCTAAGGGAGTATAGGCGTAACATCCGGTGTCTCAGGTACTTGACACACACTCAAACCGATATATCTTATGCAGTTGGCATAGTGAGTCGATACATGGATAAGCCTACCACTCTACACCAACAGATAGTAAAAAACATATTCTTCGGTACGTGAAGGGAACGACGACTTATATGATTCAGTTCAGAAGAGGATGAGAAGTTACAGAACTCGTTGATTTTAATAACGACCAAGATGGTAACATAGACGATAGAAAAAGAACCAGAGTAATGGTGTTTTATCTCAACGAGAATTTGATCACCTGACAATCTCAAAAGCAACGAACTGCTGTTTTATCTTTATGTGAGGAAGAGTTTATAGCAGCTACTACAGTATTGTGTGTTAGGATCGGGGACGCCCTTGGAGGACCGGGGGTGTTTCCGGTTTCAGGAAGGGTGACCTCTTACAATACACACAACACATTGGTGATAGTCCGGTTAGAGACTATAACCGTTCTCAGCATTTCGCAAACTGTCACAGACTCTTGAACCGGGTTCAAGGGCGGAAATGCCTGTTTCAGTCTGAAGCAACGTATGCGACTTAGATGATGTTTAGGAGGAGTCAGTTTTAGAAATATGAGTGGACCAGTTTTTGATATAAGGAGTAAAATTGTTTTGGTTTGTGGTTAGGTTAGGTGAGTAAGCAGTAAATAAAGGAAGTAACATGAGACACGATTTTTTATGGATGTTCGGAGCAAACTCTCCTACGTCACCCCTTCTTGTCAGGTTATGAGAAGGATCTCCACTAACTTTCAAAGTTACAACAATAACACATCCGGTCGAGCCCAACTCGCTACTGGCCGGTTACACCAATTCACTCTTAATGTAATACACAAATACAACACAAACACACACAAACAAAGCTTCCTGTTAATAATACAACAGTTTTGGATCGCGCGTAAGATTTCTTTATCTCTCTAAGATTTTCGTAACTTGTGTCACCATTAATGAGGTCGTTTCGTCTTCCATTTATAGTGAGGACGATCCCAACGGTTACTTTTTTCTCTCATCGTGGGATTGGTCAATCTAGCGTCACGCCGGTGCAGGAAGGTTGTTTGCACGTTTCACCTTCCTCAACACTTGGCAAGCATGCAGACACTCCTCAGGTAAAGATGACGTTGCCGGTTTGCAGATTCAGACACGTGTCAGGCATGCACCTTCCGGTTGTCAACGTTGGATCAGTAATTCATCATTGCTTTCCTCGCATGCTTCTGATCGGATCTTATCTTCTTTTATCCCTTCAAGACACGTCTATTTCGTCATATTACGTCATCTCTGCAAATTGTAGTTTCCGGTTGTTTCTTACACAGTATAGTCCGGCTGGAATGTAAACTTGTCTTTGCTAGCCGGTCTCTTGAGAGAGTTAAAACCGGTTCCTCTGATCTTGACTTGATCACTTGGAACTGGATTTATTTGAAGTGTTCTTCAGCCGGTTTATGAGGCTCCAGCCGGTTTGTACAATTCGATCTGCTCTTGAGTGTTCAACAACCGGTTTATGAGGCTCCTGCCGATTTGTGCAATTTGATCTGTTCCTGCACATAGAAGTTAATAGTTGTTTAGTTTTTCTGGCCGGTTCCAAAAATTAATTTACTTAATTTTTCTATCAATTTCTCCCTTTTTGATTATTTAGAATAAATATTCAAAACTTGTAATGTATGGCCGGTTTTGAAAATTAACTTACTTAATTTTTCTTATCAATTTCTCCCTTTTTGATTATTTAGAATAAATATTCAAAACTTGTAATGTAGGGCTGGTTTTGAAAATTAACTTACTTAATTTTTCTATCAATTTATCCCTTTTTGATTATTTAGAATAAATATTTAAAACTTGTAATGTATGGCCGGTTTGAAAAATCTGTTTAACAATTTCTACCTATTTGATGTTTTTCTATTTAAGAAAAATTTTCAAAACATGTTTTGATTTTTCAAAGGATATTTAGGAAATTAATAACGTCAAAATATGATAAAAACGACTGAGTTCTGAAACCAAATCAAACATAGATAAATTGTTCTTAAGGAAATGAAAGAAACTAAGGTTTGGATGGTCCCCCCTTTTCAATTTCTTTTTCCTTCTGCCTTCTTTCTTTTTCTTCCCTTGCCCTCCAATCCCTGTCTCATCGTTCAGCGTTGAATTGCCATCCGTCCCATAAACTTGAGATGCCGGGAGTTCGTTTGCCGAATCCAAAACCGCCACAGGCTGGTTTTGGTGGTCGAGACGTTTGAGCAACAATCGGTTTGGAGCTTGGGGTTGTGGTTGAGAGTTCGACTGCTTTCTTCTTACGCCGGTTGAGTTCTTCGAGGTCCTCTTCTTCTTCTTCAAGAGGTTCTTCGTTTACCAGTTCGATTTCTCTTCGACTGTTCCGTTCTGCCCGCTTCATTACTTCTGAAACCGCCTTTCGCTTGTTTTTATTCCTTGTCTTCATAGCGTGCGAGGGCTGAGCCGGTATGGGTTCTTGGAGAGCTGCCTATTCTTCCTCATTGCACTGCTTGGCCAACTCATGATCTTTTTCCTCATTTTACTTCCTTAATCGTTCCCTCTCCCTCTCTTCGTCTTGAAGTTTCTTTGCGGTTTCGGCATCAGAACTGATTTGCGCTTGAATTTTGTTCACCTGAAGTTTGGACAACTCTTCAATATGAGCGACCATAGCCTGCAACATATCGGTTAAGGGAGCTGTTACAGTTTGGACGGACTCTGCGATCAATGATTTGACTGAAGTTTGCACGACTTCATCTATCATCGACCTCATCGATATTTGAGCGGTGTTGACCATTTCGGTTTGAACTGATCCCCGGATAGTGTTCGTCAGGTTGGTTTCAACTGTTGCAATCTTCTCATTGGTTGCAACGCTGTAGTTCCCAAGGCAAGAAGTAAGTGTATCGATCACCACTTGCTTTACCTGCTCAAGTTTCGGAGCCTTATCAGGTTGAGGAGGATCACTTCCCCAGTTTTCTGCTGTCATGGAGGTCTCCCCGACAGCAAAGAAAGGTTTGCTTTGATATAAGTCGGCATGGGGTAAGTAATGTATGCAATCGTTCCTCCATTTTGCGTTGAGCCGGTCAACACTTTTAATGAGTTTTTCCCGCACTAGGTGAAACCGTTCAAACATTCTCGATTCAATAGGAGTTAAAGCTGCTCCTTCTGCTTCCCTCAATGCATCTTCTACTGCTTGTAACCGGGCGTATTCGTGAATCACCGCGGTTTTGCTGAATGCGGCTTGGATAACATTGGCATTTGCCAACTTGAGAGCCACTTCTTCTAATTCTAAGAGTTTCTCCCAGTATTTGTTACCGCTCATCTTCGGGATCATGTCTGACAACATTGTCTCACAACGGAGTTTGACCCATAAGTGGTATGGTGATATCAACTCACTAGCATCTTTGTCCATATCCCTAAGGAGCTGCTCAAACATCTCCTCCTCTTCTTCTGCGGAAATGACGACCTCGGCCTCGGTTATGATCTCAGGTTGGGAGCCGGTTTGCATAACACCTTTTCCCTTTACCGCGGAATCTTCGAGTAAAACCCTTTTGCCTTTGTTAACCTGAATTGGACTTTAAGGTGTTAAAGTTGAATCAGCTGGCCCATCTTGGGCCGATTAGAGCGTTATATCGATTGGAACGGACTTGTTCCCCGCCGAACCGGATGGTTCCTTTTCTTCAGTATTTCCCTCCTGAGCCGGAGGGGTGATGTTCACAGTTTTGGCTGTTTCTTTGACCGAATGAATTTCACTCTGACCAGGTATCTCAACCTGATCAGCTGGCTTAAGACGACTTGACACATCGTCTTCAGTTTCCTTAGCAATGTTTTGGACTACGTCCACGATGACTTCTGAGGTATTTAAACCTACGTCGGCCATTATCTCGTCGATGTTCTTGTTAGGAGATTCGGAGTTTTCAGAGTGAATACTAACCTCTACTGCCTCCTTTGATGTTGAGTCGGTTTCTTGGCTCCCCGAGGCTTCGGTTTGCCTTGGTGATTGAGAGTCGACATGGATGGGGTGAACGGTGTTGATGGGAATAGGCTGAAAGACGTCTCCGGTTCTCTTTGGCGAATGATCCGAGTAGAGAGTTTTCTCGGAGTCAGCCGGCTTGTTGGAGCTCTTCTTTGCGGAGGACTTCTTCCTTCCCTTTTTCTTCTGGGAGGCCCCGGCTTGAACCGCCTTCCCCTTAGGATTTTTTTGTTTCGAACCTTCTTCAGCCGGAGCGGATGAACTGGTTCCCTTTGAAGACTTCGTTCTGGATGACTTCGGCTTAGCCGCTTTGGCAGTCTTCTTACTCATTTGCTGAGTTAAGAATGTTAGCGGGTGGGAGCGGTTCACCTTCACCAAGTTCCACATCAAGGAACTTAAGAATTTTGACAATTTGCATCGCGAAGGCCTGAACCCGACCATCCTTCTTTATTACCATCTCACAGAATTGTTCGAAGATAACGGCTCCCCAATCTATCTTGTCACCGCGGACAATCGCCATCATCATTTTAAGCTTAAGTTTGGTCAGGTTATCGAAGTTACCTCCTCTACCCTAAATTGAACGAGAGATTATATTCAGCAACCACTTGAACTACGGTTTGAGTTTGTTCTTCCGGCTTGAGTGAGTCACTAGATCCTGATCGTCAGCCGATATCACCAACCGGACCGCGTTGGATTCTGCATCGGTCAAGCTAGTCTTGAAGTCCAACTCAGTATTTGGCAAACCGAGTGCTTCAGAGAATAGCTCCTCCGTGATATTCACCTCTTTGCCGCTGACGGTGGCGGAGACCTTCCTCTTCGTTAAAGTCGCCGTCGCCAGAAACTCCATAACTACCGTCGGGTGCACGACGAACGGACTAAACAAGAATGCTTCCAATCCCGAATCTCTTAGAGATTGAAGCACGACCTTGTTTTCCTCCCCGGCGTGTTCGTTGATATCGTTGAAATCGACCTGCAACATCCATTGAAATGGTGCTTTACCTAGAGCCATGTTGATCTTGTGAATGAAAAGGATGAAGAACAGCGATGAACGGAAGTTAGAAAGCCTTTGAAGATTTGAGAATTTTTAGAGAGAAAGCTTGTGTAGAGAATGAACTGTTCTGAACTTATATAGGAGGCAGTTTCGAACGGTTGGAAGACGAACCGTCACTTGATTATATTTTGGCGCCAACTTTCCCTCCAAAAGTTACTGCAGTAACTTTCGGCGATAAATTCGGAGAATACAATGGGCGGTAAATTTTGTGCGGTAAAACTGTGGGCGGTAAGTTTTTCAAACTTTTCATTTTGCTTGAGATTTTGATTTACCGGAAGCTTTGTTAACCAGAATTTTCGATTAACATGAAATCTTATGTTTATTGAATTCAAAACCGGAAAGAGAGATATGGAAAGAAAAAGAGGAGACTTTAAAATTAGAAAATTTTACAACTAAGTCCGAAGGAGTAGTGAAGCGGTTTTCGGTCGTACAACAAAATGACCAAAAACCGGAAAGAAAAACAAATAACTTAATCTAGATCGATCCAATCCCCTTCTAGTATTCTGACAAGACACTTGGTCACGGTGTTGTCGGGTGTCCGTTCCTCAATCCTCGATATCCATCTATCTAGCATGGATAGAGTCAGAGTATTGGCCGGTCCGACAGGGACACCGGGCCCAAGGTTGCGGCGATGAGTCTCCAAAAATCGAGTGATTTGTGGAGCGAAACCGATCCTTCCTCTTGGAGCGGTTATGAGTTGCTTCAAGTTGTTGAAGAGGTAGGAGGACCAGTTGATTGACGATTTGCAGATGATGGCTATCATGATGTCGAAAGCCTCCCGATTATAGTTTTGGTTTGACATTCGGCCCATGATAGACCGCTGAACTAATTCATGAAAGACTTGGTAGTGAGGGGCGAGTTTTTCTTTCTTCCCGTGGTCGTCGACCGGTTCGATGGAAGAGGAGAAGATTTAGCCAAAATCTTCCTTAGCCGGAAGGAATGGCGTTGGGAAGTCAGATAATACTTCAGTTGGAAGGTTGAAGAAAGCAGAAAAATGCTCTTCGGTAAGCCAAAAAAATCTTCCGTCAATGATGGTCCTTATACTACCATCATCAAGAATCTGCCCATTGTTGAAGAACTCGCACACCTCTTCTACAAGGATGGTGTTTGAGCCTTCAAGAAAGTTTTGAAGCCCCGATTCTATGATCGGTTGAAAGATGGTATCGTGAAACCGGCCATCTTTTATTTCTTCGAAGTTGACTACGATCGAATTTCTTAGTTCAGCAGTCATTTTGGAGAAGAGTGGGAATGAGAATCGAAAGGAGTTCTTTGAGCTTTCAAGCTTATAGAAAAGAGAAATGGAAGCGTGTTTGAAGATGAAGGATACAGCCCTTTTTATAGCTTGAGCGGTTGGATGCATTAAATGAGAAGATTTTAAAAAATTAGACCGTTTGTGTCTGGTCATAAATGTTTTGTCAATTTTCAAGAGGATAAGAGTTTGTCTAGTCAAATCAGATCAGGCATGCTTCTTGAAAACGAATATTTCTGTTTCCAAGAGTGATTTGATTTGGTTTGAAACAGCGCATTTAATGTTGGTCATTTACTTTAGGATTTTTCATTTTTGACTAAAATGGAAAGAAATGATCTTCATTAATTCAAGGTACCAAACCGGTAGTACAACAAAATTACCGGTTTGGGAAAGGACAAAAGGATGAGAGATGATATAAACATTAGATGACCCAGCCGCTTGATTTCTCTTTGCCTTAGTTGCTTCCCATCGGTCGATCATCTCTTGGACTCTCTCCTTTGAGAGCACATGCTTTGGATGGAGAGTAACGAAGGGTCCGGAGTGGATATCCAAGCTAGCACAAAAACCGCTTAGCTGAGGAGCGTAGCCGGTTTTGTTTGAAAGAAGCATTTTCTTTAGGTTGCTGAAAATGATCCAGGACCAATATACCGGTGTCCCAACCGTAACGGCGATCATTATCTCGAAAAGACTTTGGGTGTACTAGTAGCCTTTCTCTCTACCCAGAACGGACTTTCCCAGAATCTCACAAAGAAGCTGGTACTTGTGAGAGAGTTGGCTTTTAGCACCCCAAGGTCTAACCGGGATGTCAGAGTTGGAGAACCGATGACACATTTCTTCCATGGTCACCTAAGAGTAGGTTAAATCGGTTACCCCATTAGTGGGCAAACCGCAGTATTCAGCGAAATCCGTCTCGCTGAATAGAAATGACTGACCGTAAACTTGTGCAACGATTATGTCTCGATGCACCTCCTTTGCGGTCTGGAAGAATTCATCGACTACTAGGTAGTCGAGAATGAATCTGTTTTCAAGAAACCCTCTTAGCCCGCTTCTTTCAACGGCTAAGAACATTTCTTTGACATCATGATCTTCGTATTGGTAGATTGAGTTGAAGTCATCCAATAAAATTTTCTTTGCTAGTGAGTTGGAGTTCATGTTCTTGAGATAGTTTAAACCCAAGATAGTTTTTGTGAATAGTGAATTTTGTGAAGAGTTGTGAGGATTTGCGGGTGGTTTATATAGCCAGGGGTTCGGCTAGATCAATAGGTTAAGCATGCTTAGTGATGTCATCAATAGTTAATAGGCTTTAACTTGTTGAAGTGAATAATGTTTATTTCCAATGCAAAACTAATTATTACCAAGATATTCATGATGACAAAAATCTATTGACCAGATGTGAGTCTCCCTCTCTTGATGATGGACACATGTCGTCATCTCGATTGCGGTAGACTGTTTCTATTTATTACAGGCTTCATTTCTCAAGATATGCATGAAAACGCGGTTGGCTATCCCAAGTTAACCGGAAAAGTTCAATCCATCGAAACCAGAGTGAATTTGTACTAAGCGGTTTTCCATGACCGTTTTTAGTTGGATATTTTTATTCCGATTGTGAAGAAATGTTAAGTCACATCAACATTTGTTCAACTTTGGATTAAGTATATCCACTTCTACCAAGTCATTTCAACCGTATAGTAAGTATACACGTGATTTGACATCATGAAGTGATCAGGTATAACCGGAGACTTCCTCCCGGTTAGCATTCTTGAATTTTCAATGACCTATTTGAATATGATTTGAGAAGCGAGACTTCTCCCTGAACATATATCCCGGTATTCATTATTACATATGTAAGCAATATGCATGCATGATCAAGATATAAATTGCTTAACATCAGTAATTCCTAGAATATTTCTGAAATGATCAAACTTAACTTCCTGTTGCAGTTTTGTGAAGATGTCTGCTACTTGTTGCTCGGTCGAGACGTATTCCAACCGGATGTGTTTCTCCTGAACATGCTCCCGGATGAAATGATGTCTTATATCAATGTGCTTTGTTCTTGAGTGCAACACCAGATTATATGTGATCGCTATCGCGCTGGTGTTGTCACAGAATATTGGTGATTCTTTGGCTTCTACACCAAAGTCCCTTAGTTGTTGTTGGATCTAGAGGAGTTGTGCACAGCAGCTTCCGGCTGCTATATACTCTGCCTCTGCGGTTGATGTTGCAACTGAGGTTTGTTTCTTGCTGCTCCAGGTAACTATACGGTCACCTAGGAACTCGCAGGTTCCACTTGTACTCTTTCTATCGATCTTGCATCTTGCGTAATCAGCGTCTGAGTAGCTTATGAGGTTGAAACTTGAGTCTTTTGGATACCAAAGTCCCAATTCTTGAGTTCCCTTCAGATATTTTAATATTCTTTTTGCCGCGGTGTAATGTGATTGCTTTGGATTGGCTTGGAATCTTCCGCATACTCCAACCGCAAACAAGATGTCAGGTCGGCTGGCTGTTAAGTAAAGCAATGATCCAATCATTCATCGATATGCTGTGATGTCAACGGCTTGACCATCCTCATCTTTGTCTAACTTTACGGAAGGACTCATAGGTGTAGCCGCCTCCACGCATGTATCCATTCTAAACTTTTTCAATAATTCGGTTGTGTACTTTGGTTGACTTATGAATGTTCCGGCTTCAATCTGCTTAACCTGAAGTCCTAGGAAGAAACTCAGATCTCCCATCATACTCATTTGAAATTTGTTAGTCATCATTTTTGAGAATTTATCACATAATTTTGGATCGGTTGATCCGAAAATAATATCATCGACATAAATTTGAACAAGTAATATGTGTTCCTTTCTCTCAAATTTAAAAGTGTCTTGTCAACTGGGCCTATTGTAAATTTGTGATCAAATAAGAATTGTGTTAATGTATCGTACCAGGCTCTTGGAACCTGTTTCAAACCGTAAAGGGCTTTGTTTAGCCGGTAAACATGGTTTTCGTGTTCTGGATTTTTGAAACCTGGAGGTTGATTAACAAATACCTCTTCATTTACTTTACCGTTTAGAAAAGCACTTTTAACATCCATTTGAAAAACTTTAAAATTTTTGAAAGCTACATATGCTAAAAATATTCTAATGACCTCAAGTCTAGCTACAGGGGCAAATGATTCTTCAAAATCAACACATTCTTCCTGTTTATAGTCTTGAGCCACTAACCGGGCTTTGTTCCTCGTAACTAAACCGTCTTCATTGAGTTTATTTCTGAATACCCATCGTGTTCCTATAACCGGTTTATTTTTCGGTCTAAGGACTAGGTACCAGACTTTATTTCTCTAAAACTCGGTTAATTCCTCTTGCATTGCTAGGATCCAATCGGGATCTGACAATGCTTCATCCACCTTTTTCGGCTCAATTTGTGATATGAAAGTTTAGTTTTCATAGTGTTCCAAATTTTGTTGCCTAGTTCGGACGGGTGAGGATATGTTACCTATTACTAGTTCAAGAGGATGATTTTTATTTCTTTTGAGGTTTATCCGAGACGTGTCTATCAAGCTTTCGGTTGGCTGATCAAGGTTAGACTGATCGGTAGGTTGAATAGAGTCAGACCGACCGATTTCTTCAGTCGAAACTGAAGAGTCAACTTTCTGCGGTACCGCATCTTGAACAGGCTGAGGTTCAGCATCAACCGCTTGATCATTGACAAATCGTCTGAAAACCGGAACCTCGTCTTCATCATCAGAATAGATATTGAAATTTTCCATTCTGTTATGAAGGTCGAAGGGTAATGCAATGTTTCGTTCAACCGATTCATCAAAAACAACGTGGGCTGTTTCTTCAACTGTTAAAGTCCTAGTGTTATATATCCTATAGGCTTTACTTACAGCTGAATATCCCAACCTTATTCCCTCATCGGATTTAGCATCAAAGGCGGTTAAGTAATTTTGCCGTTGTTGTGAACAAAACATTTGCTTCCAAAAATTCGAAAATACCGTATGTTTGGAATTCGATCATAGTATATTTCAAAAGTGGTTTTGGAGAAACGTTTAGTTACTAAAGATCGGTTTTGTGTGTAGCATGCGGTATTGATAGCCTCAGCCCAAAACTTTTGAGCAATACCTGAATCAGCTATCATTGACCTTGCGGCTTCCTTGAGAATTCGGTTTCTTCTCTCAGCCAGGCCGTTTTGTTGAGGAGTTCTGGCACTAGACAACTCGTGTCTAATAACGGAATCATCAAGAAAAGTGGTTAAACTGCTATTTATAAACTCAGTTCCTCTATCACTTCTGATTTTGTTTACTCGAATAGATTTTTCATTTTGTATTCTCAAAATCAATTTGATCAGGTTTGGAGTTGCTTGGTTTTAGAGGCTAGAAATGTTACCCAAGTAAACTTAGAATAGTCATCAATGACTACCATAGTATAATGCATGCCTCCTAGACTGGTTACTTTAATCGGACCAAACAGATCCATATGTAAAAGTTCTAAACACCGTTCAGATTGATAGTTTCCTTTACTTTTGAAAGATGACTTTATTTGTTTGCCCATTTGACATGCAGCACATATTTTATCTTTTGAAAACTTAACATTTGGAAAACCGTGAACTAGTTCTTTAGAATATATAAAGCTTATTGTTTTGAAATTCAAATGGTTTAGCCGTTTATGCCAAAGCCAGTTTGGATCATTTCCGACTATCATGCACACAGGTTTTTCAAAATCAGTTTTCCAATTAACTTTGTAAATATTTCCCATTCGGTTACCGGTTAAAAGGATATTATTTTGCTGATTCTTAACTAAACATGCATTTTTATGAAATTCAACTTTATAGCCCACATCACACATTTGACTTATACTTAATAGATTAAAATGCAGTTCTTCTACTAGTAATACATTATTTATGGATAGGTTACCATGGACAATCTTACCTTTGCCCACGGTTTTACCTTTCGAGTTGTCACCGAATGTTATGACTGCTCCGGTTTCATACTTGATGTCGGTTAGTAGTTCATCGTTGCCGGTCATGTGTCTTGAGCATCCGCTGTCCAGGTACCATTCCGAGTTCTTTAGCCGGTTGCCTCTCCTAACCTGCAAAAGAAAATTATTTACACCTTTTTGGTAGACATTCAGTTGGGTCCATGGTTGATTAGTCCCTTTGGGATCCAGACTTGAATAAGTCGGATCACTTTCCCGTTATCTGTTCTTATAATGTTTGGCTTAACTTCTTGACCATTGCTCAAGAATGCCTTATGTTGTGGTGATGAGTTTCTTTGAGACCGAGATCTGTTTGTTTTATTTTGTTTCCGGTTGGCTTTCCTTCTCTCAAGATGAAGCCAGTTTTCTGATTCAGTCGGACTTACATATTTTAGTTCTTCTTTCGGTTGTTGAACTCATGACAAATCTTATGAATGGAAGATTGTCTTTCGTGAGTTTCATCCCGTTAGGTTGTTTTGATTCGTTTTGTTTGTTTGGTTCGTAACCGATATCAAATCTACATTTAGGCTGTCTTTTATAATTACACATCTGTTTTACGGCTTGACGAGATCTCTCCCACGCAGCCGTAGCATACAGTGCTCGTTCATCGGTTTCAGTTACCGGTTGAACCTTCTCCTCATTATCTAAGGATAGTTCATCCGGTTCATACATTGCGGTTTCGCATGGCTTAACAGCGGTACTACTTGACTCTACGGTTTTAGGTTCTACCGGAGTAAGTATGTATGCAGATATGTTTCTGAACTCAGCGACCATTTCCTTGAGTGAAGAAATCAAATCTTCCTTAGAGAACTCATCTGAAGAGAAATCAAATACCTCTTCATCGTTCGCCATGAAACAGGTTACCCTTTCTTTATTATCTTCATTGTCGGAGTACGCCCACTCGCTTCCACCGTCGGATGCGATGAGTGCTTTCTGAATTTCCTTCACTTCGTCGGCATGCTGATCGTCGTTTCTCCGGTAGTCGTTCCGTTGGTTGTCATTTCTCCGGTAGTTGTTCCCTTGGTAGTTGTTACCCTGGTACCGGTTGCCTTGATAGTTGTTGCCTTGATAGTTTCCTTGATAGTTTCCTTCCGGTTTTCTGTCGTCTTTCCTCGGTTTTCTACATTCTGACCTGAAATGTCCAAAACCGTCACAGTTATAGCATCTTTTATTTGATTTATCTACATAATTATAATTAAAGTCGTTATTAGATGGTGGCTGATTCTTCTTCATGAATCTCCCAAATTTCTGAGCTAGCATCTCCATCACATCTTCACTCATCTGATCAGCGTTTTTGACTAGAGCCAGAACGGTTGATACTTGGACCGTCGATTCCACCGATGTAACCAAAGCTCTGGTTGCGGTTGACGTGGATGCTTCATCTTTGATCCGAGACTTAATCTCGAACTCGTAGGCTTTTAGATCCTCAAACACGTCATGCAACTTCATCTGCCCGAGGGTGCTTGATTCCCTCATCACCATGGTCTTGATATCCCATGTGCTCGGCAGTGACCTTAAGGCTTTGATGATTACTTCTCGGTTGTCGTACTTCTTTCCGAGTGTTTGAAGCTCGTTGACCACACTGGTGAACCGGTTACTGAATTCCTTCATATTTCCCCCCGGTTTCAGCCTAATGTTTTCATATTTCTGTGTAGCCACCAAGATTTTGTTCTCCTTTGTTCTTTCGTTTCCTTCATGGATCTGAATAATCATTTCCCAGGCCTCCTTTGCATTATCGCAGTATGATATCTTGTTCAAGGTGTTATCATCTATAGCCTTATAGATGTGCCTCATGCAATGGTTGTCCAGGTTACTCCGTCTTCGATCTTCATTTGTCCATTCGTCTAACTCCTTGTTGATGTTGATTGGCCCCTCTTTCAGGACTCAGCTCATATCATCATCTAGAGTGATCAGATGTAGATACATCTGTTTCTTCCAACTACTAAACGCTTCACTGTTTAGATACTATAACCGTTCTCAGCACTTCGCAAACTGTCACAGACTCTTGAACCGGGTTCAAGGGCGGAAATGTCTGTTTCAGTCTAAAGCAACGTATGCGACTTATAAGATGTTTAGGAGGAGTCGGTTTTAGAAATATGAGTGGACCGATTTTTTATATAAGGAGTAAGATTGTTTTGGTTTGTGGTTAGGTTAGGTGAGTAAGCAGTAAATAAAGGAAATAACACGAGACAAGATTTTTTATGGATGTTTAGAGCAAACTCTCCTACGTCACCCCTTCTTCTCAGGTTATGAGAAGGATCTCCACTAACTTTCAAAGTTACAACAATAACACAGCCGGTCGAGCCCAACCCCCTACTCGCTGGTTACACCAATTCACTCTTGATGTAATACACAAATACAACACAAACACACAAACAAAGCTTCCGGTTAATGACACAACGGTTTTGGATCGCGCGTAAGATTTCTTTATCTCTCTAAGATTTTCGTAACTTGTGTCGCCATTAATGAGGTCGCTTCGTCTTCCATTTATAGTGAGGACGATCCTAACGGTTACTTTCTTCTCTCACCGTGGGATTGGTCAATCTAGCGTCACGCCGATGCAGGAAGGTTGCTTGCACGTTTCACCTTCCTCAACACTTGGCAAGCATGCAGACACTCCTCAGGTAAAGATGACGTTGCCGGTTTGCAGATTCGGACACGTGTCAGGCATGCACCTTCCGATTGTCAACGTCGGATCAGTAAATCATCATTGCTTTCCTTGCATGCTTCTGATCGGATCTTATCTTCTTTTATCCCTTCGAGACACGTCTATTTCGTCATATTACGTCATCTTTGCAAATTGTAGTTTCCGGTTGTTTCTTACACAGTATAGTCCGGCTGGATTGTAAACTTGTCTTTGCTAGCCGGTCTCTTGAGAGAGTTAAAACTGGTTCCTCTGATCTTGACTTGATCACTTGGAACTAGATTTCTTTGAAGTGTTCTTCAGCCGGTTTATGAGGCTCCAGCCGTTTTGTGCAATTCGATCTGTTCCCGAGTGTTCAACAGCCGGTTTATGAGGCTCCAGCCGGTTTGTGTAGTTCGATTTGTTCCTGCACATAGAAGTTAATAGTTGTTTAGTTTTTCTGGCTGGTTCTAAAAATTAATTTACTTAATTTTTCTATCATCGTGTCAAGGACTTTGGATGAGAAACTTGTTCAGCAAAGTGCTCGGATGCGAGCCAAAGTCGATAACCCTTTATGTTGAGTGAAGAATCTCGAACCAAATCAATCTTATGGGGATATTGTGAATTTAAGCATTGATTGTCCGAAAATTGAAAGTTGTAGACATTTATTGTCTTTTATATAATTAGTGTTTATTTAATTATTAATGGGCTTGGGCATGTATGTATAAGTAATTTAGGGTTTCTAGGCTAATTATTCATTTATAATGGTTGATTGTAAAGGTTAATACATAACACTTGAGAATTCTAAGACTATTTTCTCTTTAACAAATCTTATTGTCCTTCCCAGTTTTCTAGCGTTTTCTTTCTTCGTAATCGTTATTCAAAGATCCAATAGTCAAAGCCAACAAAAGGTGGAATTAGACTGAAAAACTACGGTTAATGGAACAAGGCGCTAGCATACCAACATTTATATGACATTGAACGTAAACAAGAATCGCTCTGGATCAAATGGGTTCACACTCGGATTTTGAAATAAGAGACAAGCATATGGATGAGTAAAATAAACGAACGTATGAGTTGGTCATTGAAGAAAATTCTAAAGATGAAAATTAGTGTCGCATCAGTATTTGATATTCTCTTTAAGAGATGGAAGAGGCACATTGTTTTGGCACGACCCTTGGATGGAAAACCAACCGCTTATTCTTAAGGAGGAATTCAGAAATGTTTGTATAAGAAGAGACTACTTAGCTTCCAAGGTTAGAGATGTAAAGACGGAAAATAGAACTTGATCCTTAGACAAATACCAAAAGGGTAGCGGATTTTTGAGCACATCAGCAATGTTCAATTTAACGACAGAGTAGACATACACTAGTGGAAGCTGAAGAAAATGAGAAACTTATATGAGGCAAAGTGTGGAACGCTATTTGGGAAAATAAAAAAAAATGTAGATTGGGATTCTCTAGTCTGGTCATCTAAGGTAATCCCAAAACATCAATTCATTCAATGGCTTATATTTCGGGACAGATTAAATACAAGAGACCGTGTCAAGAAATACATGGAAATCCCGGATGTGAGATGCCTACTATGTGAAGGAAACGAAGAAATGAAAGATCACATACTCGACTGCTATCCATTCGCATCGGAACTATGAAAGAGGTTTGCAAAGAACATGGAACTAGCTAATTTTCTAGGGGAATGGAAGGACATCAAGGAAGTTGTTGTCTCTAAAGCTAAACATACAAAAATCAATTCAAAAATTTTTAAATGTGGATTCGGTTCAATTGTATATCATATCTGGCGCGAACAAAACGAGAGAGTATTCTCAAGAAATTAAAGAAGCATTGAGTAAACTTGGGAAGATATTGTGATCGACAACAGCGCAAACATTCAAACGTGAGGCGTGCCTCGAAAAGTGAACAAAATCGAAACTTATGCGCAAATTGGAAATCGCATTTCATGAAGTTACTAGAACATAAACCTTTTTAGCGAGATAAATGCTTAAACTTGTGTGTTTGTAATTCAGTAGATTGTAGACTGTTTTCGTTTTAAATCTTTTTAGGCCTGTGTAGAAAGATACAACAATTGTTTTGTTTTTTTTTTTCTTTTTGAGATTTTTAATAAAATAACGCTAAATAGTTTTTCAAAAAAAAAAGTAAAAGTTTTGAAATATTTGAAAAAGAAAAATATAATTTAATAATATAAATAATATTAGCCGAGATAAATTAACCTAAATATAAATAAATAATATTTTTCTTAAAAATAAACATAAGAAAAATATTATATCCTAAATATTTGTTCATTTTGATGCAATTAACATAATAAGTTTTATAAATAAAACATTTTATTGAATTCTTTTAAAATATAAAATAAATTTATATAAATTATTATAAACAAATCATATATTTTTTTTTAAAAATTGAAAAAATTAGTATTTTACATTGAATTAATATATTTAAGACATTATATTTTTTTCTTCTTAATATTATATTTATTTTAAATGATCTATATACTAAAAAATATTATGTTATTATTGTTAATTAATATTTTGGAAAAAAATTATTTTTAAAAATATAAAACAAATATTTTTAAATTATTATAAACAAATTAATTATATTTTTAATAATTAAAATAATTAGTATGATAAATGATGATTTAATTACTAATAAACCCTAAAGGCTTGCTTGGTACATTATTTTTTTACTCAGGAATGGGAAAGGGAATGAAATGAGAAGTTTGGTTAGTGGTTTTGATTCTAGAATATTGATTTGATTTCCGGATATTCAGATTCATCCTCTCTAAATTGAGAGAAATTAATCTCATTCTAGAGCGATACGCTTTCTCTCCCATTATCTCCACTCTATTATTTTTTCTCTCAAATAATTATAATTATAATATTATATATATATATATTATAATTATATTATACGTTATTTTATAATTAACATAATAATAAATATTTATTTATTTATTTATAAAATAAATAATTTCAATTATTTAAATAATATTAAGGAATCATTTAAAATAAAATTTTAGTGATAATTACAATAACTAATAATAATATAATTAATTTTAAATATTATATATTAATAATAAAATTAAAATAGATTAATTAAATATAAAAATATAAAAATATAAAAATATAAAACTAAAATAAAATAGAAATTTTATATAAAAAAATATTTAAAAAATTAAATATGAAATATTTTAACAAAAATTATCATTAAAAAAATTATACCATGTTATAATATATTATTAAATAAAACATTATATTTAATTTAAATGTCTTATATTATTTATATTTAATAGATAATTATTTATTTATTATTAGTAAAAAATTGAAACAATGAACATTTTTTTGGTATAAGTATTTTTATTTTTATTTTAAAAAATGTAATTAATATGATAAAATATTAGATATTTATATTTTATTAAATTATGTCACTTAAATATTTTATATATTAGAAATAATTATATTATAAAAATAATAATATTTTATATTTTTAATTTAATAAAGAAATTAAAATATTAATCATAGTTTTAATAACAAAATTATATTTATAATTTTTCTCTTACAAATCCAAATATTCTCAATGAGAATGATTAAAATTCTTAACCAAACACTACACTTCTATCAATCATACTCATTCTCATTCGGCACATCTATCTATCCCAATCCTATTCTCATTCCTTTATTTTAACTTATTAACTCTTCACATGTATTTACGCTCTAAGTGAAATTTGTCTCAATCGTAATAAAATAATAATATTGTAAGAGATAAGGATTAATGTAAAATTATTATGATAGATTAAGTGAATTAGCGGAAAACATTTGAGTGACAAACGGATGGATCATTTATTATTTTAGATTTTTTTATAATCTGTATTTTGTTTTTGGGAAAATGGTTAAAACCATTTCATTAAAAACTCAAAAGTAAGAGGGTCAATGATCAAATCTAGACAAATCCTAGCTATGATTAAAAGATGAGAATCAAACGACCCTAAAGAAAATGATTAGTAGCAATCAAACATACAAATAAATATTATAAACTGTATCAAATCCTAATTATCCCAATCATGATTTTTATTTCCATACCAACCTGTTGTATCAACAGATTGTCTTCCTCTTCCCCTTGTCCTTCCTCTTCCCTTTCCCCTTGCAATAAATAGAGGATGAACTGAAGAGTTTGATGAATTACGATCCTCGAATAAGAAAGCGCACCCTCCTCGGTCCTATGGAATAATTGGGCCAGATTTATGTTTCCGTTTATTAATTCATCTTTTATCTTCTCTTTTATTTCTTTAAAACCGAATTCTGTTATTTTGTAAGTTGTTATAACAAATTTGTAACCGACTCTTGGGTACTTCAGCCTCTTTAAATGCTGATGCCCACCCCACTTTTTGGGGCTATGAATTGATATTTTGGAACTTGGTGTTTAAGTTATCTCTCGGCCCTCCTCCCCTTCTTGGACCGCTAGGTGTAAACTAGTGGTATTTCTCCCCTCCCCCTCGGCTCTTCTCTCCCTAACCTCGAATTCACCTCTAATTCTATGTCCGCTGCGCTAGAGTGTTGAATTCCATCATCGGTCCCGAACATCAAGGACCCGTTTCTTGAATTAAAGAACTTGAAAGGCTCGGCCATAATTAAAACTCCTAACATCTTGGTATCAGAGCTGGCCAATTCTCAACATGGTAGAAACTTGCCAGCAATCGGAAATGGATGCGCTCAAGGCCCTGATTGAAAACTTGTCTCAACAAACAGCAGCAATGCAAGCTGCCATAGACCGTAGATTTGATGTGGCCGAAGAAAGAATGGCGGCCCTTGAGAGCGGGACATTTGGAAACGTACAAGAACCCCGCCACAGACCCTATGATGATAATTCTTGCCACGGTCCTTCACCATTTAGGCCCCCGCACCCTGGCCAGAACCGCGATCAACACTATGCTCCTCCTACTCGGCTAACCAAGGTCGATTTTCCTCGGTTTGATGGGTCGGATGTCGAGGGCTGGTTAATATCTGCCGAGCAATTTTTCAGGGTGGATAAAACTAGGGATGCCACGAAACTAGAAATTGCACCCATTCACTTTTCTGGCGAAGCAAGAATGTGGTATGGATCTTATCTACAGAATCGAGATCATATGGAGGCCCTATCTTGGGACGTGTTCAAGAGAGATCTTATGACGCAATTCGGACCCTCTATACACGACACTCCAATGAGACAGTTGATAAATCTAAAACAGGTTGGGTCGGTTCAAGATTATAATATATGTCGATCTCTCAAAAACTATACAACATGCCAAGGGAGTACGTCATAGATTGTTATTTGTCCGGTCTAAGGGAGGAAATTGCAAACTGTATCAGGTTGCGATTCCCGGATTCTCTAAACGAAGCCATGGCCATGGCTAAAGTCCAAGAAGCAACGTACCGGTCTTTAATGAGCAATGGAAATTTGTACAGCGCCGAGCCACTACTGCCCAATCCGAGCATCGTCAAACCAAGTTGGCAAAGCACGAACAAAGCCCCATACATCAAGCCGAGCTCGTCATATGGGTCTTCTTCGAGTGCAAATCAGGGCCATGTTAAGCAATTGGAC
This sequence comes from Impatiens glandulifera, assembly GCF_907164915.1. Taxonomy (NCBI): domain Eukaryota; kingdom Viridiplantae; phylum Streptophyta; class Magnoliopsida; order Ericales; family Balsaminaceae; genus Impatiens; species Impatiens glandulifera. The sequence goes on along the minus strand of NC_061862.1, from coordinate 121,092,971 downwards.
CCAGCCTTAATGGATGAAAAGAGAAGGAAAGGCCTATGCTACTCTTGCGACGAAAAATGGCAACCAAATCACAGGTGTAAATCAAAGTTATTCATGGTCTCGGCCAATCAAGAAAATCAAGAACCCGACCAAGAACCTGCTCAGGAGGTAGATCTTGATGATTCTCTTTTGCAGCCTGACGCAGTGGAAGAATTAGCCATATCCTTACATGCATTGACGGGTTCTAAAACCTTTCAAACGCTCCAGATTCTTGGTAAAATTGGGAACCTACCGGTCGTGATCTTAATTGATACAGGCAGCGCTCATAATTTCATTAATAGCAGGATAATGAAGAATATTAGCCATGACATACTTCCCACCCAAGTGCTCTCGGTTCGAGTGGCAGACGGCTCTAACATTTTATGCTCTAGTTTCTGCCAAGATCTGAAATGGTCTATGGAAGGCAAGTTTTATCAAGCAAATATGAAGGTATTGACAATGACAGGGTATGATATTGTGCTGGGAATCGAATGGCTGATTACTCTAGGCCCTTCAAAATGGGACTTTGAAAAATTAACACTCTCTTTTAAAAGGGAAGGGATAACCACGGTCTTGCAAGGCATACCCCATACACAAATCAATTTAATGAAGGGTGATCACCTAGAGAAGCTATTAAAGAAAGGCAATGTTGCTGCCATGATCCAAATAAGAAGTGAAAACGAAGCACAATTTTTCTCGCTCCATACAAGGCCACCAGATGATATTCCTGAAGACCTTCAGCAAATGCTAGATGATTTCAGCCCAATATTCCAGCAACCTGAGAACTTACCACCCGCCAGGGAACAAGATCACCGTATCCCATTAAAGGAAGGCACGGAAGCTGTATGCATGCGTCCCTACCGATATCCTGCCCTACAGAAGACAGAAATTGAACATTTGGTCAACGATATGCTAGACAGGGGAGTCATAAGAAGAAGCCACAGCTCTTTTGCCGCCCCTGTGGTGTTGGTCCGAAAGAAAGACTTATCATGGAGAATGTGTATTGATTATAGGCGGCTCAACTCAGCAACCATTAAGGATAAGTTTCCTATCCCGGTCATTGAAGAGTTAATGGAAGAATTGCATGGGTCCAGGTTTTTTTCCAAGCTTGATTTGCGCTCAGGATTCCACCAGATAAGGATGCACCCAGGTGACTGCCACAAAACAACATTCCGTACTCACGAAGGCCTGTATGAATTTTTGTTGATGCCCTTCGGCCTAACCAATGCACCGTCCTCCTTCCAAAGCTTAATGAACGCGACCCTAAAACCAATTTTAAGGAAGTTTGTGCTAGTATTTTTTGATGATATCCTAGTATACAGCCCGAGCTGGAAGGAACATATCCAACACCTACATAAGGTACTTTCAATATTGCAACATAACGAATTATTCCTTAACAAGGGGAAATGTAATTTTGGGTGCAAGCAAATTGCCTATCTTGGTCATATCTTTGACGAGAATGGTGTAGCCACAGATCCAGCAAAGTTAGAAGCAATGAGCACATGGCTAGTTCCAGAATCTCCTAAGCAATTGAAAGGGTTCCTTGGCCTGACCGGATACTATAGAAGATTTATAAAAGGCTACGGCTCTATAGCACGACCACTCACGGCCCTGTTGAAAAAGGGTCAGTTTGAATGGAATAAAGAAGCTGAAGATGCATTTCTATTGTTGAAGCAGCGTATGCTTTCCCCTCCGGTCCTGGCGCTTCCAAATTTCGATATTCCCTTTGTAGTAGAGACCGATGCAAGCAGAATTGGTATAGGGGCAGTTCTAATGCAAGAAGGTCGACCAATTTCATTCATAAGCAAGGGTATTGAACCAAAAAAGTTACCATCATCCACGTATGAAAAAGAACTCATGGCCTTAACTTTTGCGGTGGAGAAGTGGCGATCATACCTTAGGTACAAGCAATTTATTGTAAAAACCGATCATGAAGCCCTTAAATATTTACTGGAACAAAGAGTTCAAACCCCGGCTCAAGAGAAATGGCTCTATAAATTGGTGGGATATGACTTTGTTGTTCAATATAAAAAGGGAAAGGAAAATTTTGTGGCAGATGCTTTGTCTAGGCGGGTAGCAGGTGTTCAATGTGCAGGAATTTCGGTCTATCACACTGCTGTTCAAAAACAGATTCAGGAAAGCTATGAAGAAGATCCCAACTTGACCAAAGTCATTTGTGAAATTCTGGCTAATGTTGATTCTCACCTAGAATGCTCATACGACCACGGGTTATTGAGGAAAAGGGACCGGCTGGTGGTGGGGAAGAATAACGACCTTAGAAATACCTTAATTGCAGCCATGCACTTGGGAGCAGAAGGGGGGCATTCGGGGACTCTGGTCACCCAGAAGAAAATGCAACTTGTTTACTATTGGCCAGGAATGCTTAAAGACATTAGGGAATTTGTTCGGACCTGTGAAGTGTGCCAAAAAAATGAATCTGATAACTCAGCATATAGGGGCCTGCTTCAGCACTTAGCAATTCCCAATCGATTCTGGGAATCGGTCTCCATGGATTTCATTGAAAGCCTGCCTAAGTTAAAAGGTAAAAGTGTTATATTTGTGGTAGTTGACAGACTATCGAAGATGGCCCACTTTATGAGTCTGCAACACCCCTTTTCTGCCCGGATAGTAGCTGAGTTATTTGTGGACAACGTTTCCAAGCTCCACGGAATGCCAACAACCATCATTAGTGATCGGGGCAAAGTGTTCTTAAGCACCTTTTGGCAGGAATTTTTAAGTATACAAGGAGTAAAACAAGCTTTATCTTCAGCTTATCACCCCCAGACGGATGGCCAGACCGAGATAGTCAACAAATGCTTGGTCACTTATCTACGCTGCATGGCTGGCCAGACACCGAAAGATTGGGTACGCTGGTTGCCTTTGGCTGAATGGTGGTACAACACTAATTTTCATACAGCAATACAAACAACTCCTTTTGAAGCCATATATGGATATCCCCCCCGGTCCACACACCGTATGTAGCAGGTGACTCGAGAGTGGAAGAGGTGGATGTATCGCTAACGGCCAGGGAAGCCTCACTCGAACTCATAAAATTCCATTTGAAAAGAGCCCAGAATCGTATGAAGCAGCAACAGGATAAGAAGAGGAAAGATATCACGTTGCAAGTGGGTAGCTGGGCATTGGTGAAACTACAGCCATATAGACAACGTTCTGTCCAGAAGCTATTCCACAAGCTCTCACCAAAGTATTTTGGGCCATTTGAAGTATTGGAAAGGATTGGGGAAGTTGCTTACATGCTGGAACTCGGGGCCGACAACAGAATACATAATGTCTTCCATGTCTCACAATTAAAATCATTCAAAGGTACGCCTGTTGCTGTAGAAAATATTCCCCAACTTAGCACACAACCAAACAGGAACGGAAAAATTGTTGGTGAACAAGACATAATGGTGCAAGGAAAAATGAAAAAACAGATGCTAATCAATTGGGATGGGGCCCAAACAGATGACCAAACTTGGGAGGATGCAGAAGTTATAAGTATTCAATGCCCAGAGATGCTAGCTGCAAGGAGGCCAACAAGACAACACTCTCTTCGTCGGGGTCGACGAACTTCTGATGGGGGAGATGATGTTACGATCCTCGAATAAGAAAGCGCACCCTCCTCGGTCCTATGGAATAATTGGGCCAGATTTATGTTTCCGTTTATTAATTCATCTTTTATCTTCTCTTTTATTTCTTTAAAACCGAATTTTGTTATTTTGTAAGTTGTTATAACAAATTTGTAACCGACTCTTGGGTACTTCAGCCTCTTTAAATGTTGATGCCCACCCCACTTTTTGGGGCTATGAATTGATATTTTGGAACTTGGTGTTTAAGTTATCTCTCGGCCCTCCTCCCCTTCTTGGACCGCTAGGTGTAAACTAGTGGTATTTCTCCCCTCCCCCTCGGCTCTTCTCTCCCTAACCTCGAATTCACCTCTAATTCTATGTCCACTGCGCTAGAGTGTTGAATTCCATCATCGGTCCCGAACATCAAGAACCCGTTTCTTGAATTAAAGAACTTGAAAGACTCGGCCATAATTAAAACTCCTAACAGAATACTGCATATTCTCATTTTGATTTCTTTCTTTATATAAACCTATTTTGATTTGATAGGAATAATTATTTTTCAGTCTTTTCGGGCTCTTCACCTTGTTGTTCTCAACTTGAATTTCTAGATCACTCTCA